>NC_059280.1:4213707-4216207 GCF_017591435.1 Portunus trituberculatus
CTCCTACATAGAAAAGAAAAAAAAAAAAACTTACTTAATCTTGATCTTAAGCCCCGTACGAAAGACGAAACATGACCCCCTTTCCCGCTCCCGTCCTATGCTAACCTTATACGTAGCGTCCTTAAGGCCAGGGTAGGCATGCTCCAGGGCCGCTAGTCGTGTCTGCAGGAGGCAAGTGAGACCCACGCAGGTGTGTCGCCCGCTGATCATTGGCGGCTCATAATCCCTGTAAAAATCACGAAGGCTTGCTGATGATGACTGTTGTGGGTCTTGATCTTGATATTTGCTGTCCCTCCATGCCCGATAGCTCTCGCAGAACCTGGAAGTGTGAATGAATAGATAGATAGATAGGTGGATGATTAGATAGATAGACAGAAAAAATAGATAGGTAGACAAATGAATAGGTAGATAGACAAGTGGGTGAATGGAGATAGATAGATACTTGGAGTGCAAAATAAATAGAGACATACATAAAAAGAACTACTACCACTACTACTACTACTACTACTACTACTACTACTACAAACACACCATCACATACTCAAACACACCTAAACACACCAAAACACCCCAAAACACACTAAAACACACCTAAAACACCAAAAGATCTTAAACACCCTTAAATATACCCCAAAACATATCCAAAACACACAAAAAACACACCAAAACACACCAAAACATTCTAAAACACACAAAAACACCACAAAACACACCAAAACACACCTAAACACCCTTAAATGCACCACAAAACACATCCAAAACACACCAAAACATCCTAAATAGCACACACACAAAACACACACACAAAACATATCAAACACACCAAACACCACAAAACATCCAAACACACTAAATAAACACACCAAAACACACCAAACACATTACCAACACACCAAAACACATCAAACACACCAAAACACACAAAACACCACACCAAACACACCAAAACACACCAAAACACACCAAAACACCATAAAACATACAAAACACACCAAAACACATCAAAACACACGAAAACATCCCAAAACACCACAGATCACACCAAAAACACCCTGAAACACCCCAAAGCACCGTAAAACACACCAAAACACACACATACATACCTCACGAAATTAGTCAGAGTGTCATAAGGATGCCTCTCCAGCACATCTTTCAGGGGCACAGTTAGTCCCTGAACCAGACCCTGATACTCCCCCATGCCCAGGGTCAGCTCAGGGCGGCCACACCCCCACCTAGGGTACGGCAGGGCGCGAGAAGACGGCCAGGTGTCTGTCGGTCCATAGCTCTCCTCTGGTTCCAAAGTCACTCCTCCTTCACTTGCACTGCCCCCAGCGCCACCCCCGAGGCTGCTGCTGCTTCCCCCGCGGCTGTGGTACCCCGAGGACTGGGTCTCCCCCGCGGGGCTCCTGGGGGACGCACGGAGGAGGGAGAGAAAAGATTGTGTTAGGTTTGTGTTAGTTAGTGAATGGGGAGATTGATAAAGCGAGGCTGTCACAAGCGAGGGAGAAGATAGATAGATAGATAGATAGATAGGTAGATAGATAGATAGATAGATAGATAGATAGATAGATAGATAGATAGATAGATAGATAGATAGATAGATAGGTAGATAGATAGATAGGTAGATAGGTAGATAGATAGGTAGATAGACAGATAAATGCAAACATATATACTGTGGTGAGTTTTGGAATACAGAACACTGCCTTAACATTACTTTTCCTAGCATTAACCCCTTCAGTAGCATGACGTGTTTTCTTATTCATTGTGGTGACTATTTGGCAATTCTACACAGCTTCAGAAACTCAAGTGAGGGATTAAAACAGTGAAGAGTGTGGCCATTAATCTTCTGGCCTCCTTAAACCCTTCCTAACGTCAATAAAATCGTCTAATCGCACGCAAAACTCGGAAAAAATGCGTCCCAGTGCTGAACAGGTTAACTTCGAGGTGAGAGCGTGCTGGAGACAGGCTGGGGTGAAGTGAAACCCTTACGAAGCGGTGGCCAAGACAACATTCCCGGGGCTCACTGAGAAGCTTGGGAACACAACTCGAGACAGTGAAGTAATGGTACCGAGAAGCAGTGTTATGGAGCAGCTCAAGTCACTCCTTAATGAAACAATGAACGCCACGAAATATTGGAACCACGAGGACTGCATGACTACATTTCCCATGCCACACGTACATACATACGCACACACACAAATAAGTAGATAGATAGAAAAGTAAATAGATTGATAAATTAATAGATAGATAGGTTGATAGGTAGAAAAATAGATAGAATGACTATTAGTTATATAAATAGATAGAAAGATAGATAGAATGACAAATTAGAAGGGAGATAGATAGCTTAACAGATAGACAAATAGACAAACAAAACATAGAGATTGATAAACTAATAGATACATAGATAGATAGATAGACAGAGGAATAGGCAGACTGACAAATAGATAGATAGATAGATAGATAGAGAAATAAAAGATTAACTTACAGATAAAAAGAGAGA
>NC_059280.1:4221207-4223707 GCF_017591435.1 Portunus trituberculatus
GCGAAGAGCGCGCCGATGAGAGCCCCAGCCAAGACGTCCCACCAGAAGTGTTTGTTGTCCCACACACGTGACTGACAGCACACGATGGTCCAGATCACCCACAGCAGCTGCAGCCACGGACTCACCAAGCTGGGAATGGTGCGCCACAGCCTCTTGTGAGTGTACGCCTGTGTGGGAAAGCCGAGAGTGTGAGTGTGTTGTGGTGTGAGCGAAGATTTGTGAAACATGTAGGAACCGCTCTAGTTGAAGTGACACGCGGGTTTTTTTTTAGGGTGTTTTTACGGTTCTAGTGACAGATTAAGTATTTCTGCATTATTAACAGGAGAAACACTCTTTACAAGGCTCTAGTTGAAGTGACACGCGGGTTTTTAGGGTGTTTTTAAGGTTCTAGTGACAGATTAACAACATTTCTGCATTATTAACAGGAGAAACACTCTTAAGAACCCAGCTAGTCATTTGTGTGGCCTTGGAAAACAGCCGTGGTGAGAGTAGAACGTTTCCGTGTGTGTGTGTGTGTGTGTGTGTGTGTGTGTGTGTTATGATAAAAGTGGACATCAACATCATCATCATCATCATCATGTACTTTAGGTTAGGTTAGGTTAAGGCGGGTTCACACATGACAATTTCCGACTCATCCCTTCTAGTCGGAAAGTGTCAGACATAGCGACTGGAAAGTATGGACTAGTTGGCGCCTTGGCGGGAAGTGAATGTGAACAAACAGCTCCCCGCCAAGATGTCTTCCTGCAGTGACGATGCTGAAGCGGTGGTTGGTCTGGTTGTGGCGTGTCGGAAGAGTCACATAAGAGAAAATGTGTGTGGATACGTCCCTGGCTAAGTAGGAGAAGGAAAGGAGTGTCCACCACACACTGATCTTAACCAGACTGCACAATTGCGATCAAACTCAATCCTGTCAAGTCTTCAATCCTCACCTCACCAACACCCTGCATTCACGGAAACAGCTTTTTTTATTATTATTTCTACACCATGTGGGCTTTTCACGGGAATTTCTGTGCTAAAGGGGATATTTTTTGTGGCACCTCCTATCTCAAAGCCCACCCGCTAGGAAACCGTTGCCCCGAGTGAGGAAGCCCAACCTACACTCGGACTGTGGACAGGATTCGAACCCGCGCGCTTGGAGACCACTCGGACCCCAAAGCACGCAGGGTCCACTGTACCAACGATGATTTGCACAGCTTTCTTTACTCTCTCTCTCTCTCTCTGTATAATGGGGGCCGCCGTGGTACAGTGGAACCCTGCGTGCTTTGGGGTCCGAGGGTCTCCAAGTGTAGTGTCCCAGAGATGTGAGAGAGAGAGAGAGTGTGTGTGTGTGTGTGTGTGTGTGTGTACAGGCGCCAGGTACTTACGAGTAGGTGTTCTCTTCCCTCACCAACGCTAACATCTTCCACTCTCTCTCTGGACACCACATTTTCAAAGCTTCCTCCGTGACGTCACGTAAATAAAGTCACAAATCGACTAACGAGACTATATCATGTTGCTCTTGTTTTGCGATTTGCTTTCTCCAGTCGCTAGGCCCCCATTGCGAGACGAGAGCTCTAGGTACGAAAAGAAAAAAAAAAGTCGCAAATTGGCAAGTGTGAACCCGCATTTAGGTGTATTCCTCCTCCTCCTCCTCCTCCTCCTCCTCCTCCTCCTCCTCCTCCTCCTCCTCTTTCAATCTTGTATGTTATTTTCCTCCTGCTCCTTCTCCTCCTCTTCCTCCTCCTCCTTCTCCTTTTCTTCCTCCTCCTCCTCCTCTTCCTGTTCTTCGTCCTCCAATCTTGTCTGTCATTTTCCTCCTCCTCCTCCACCACCACCACCACCACCACCACCCACCATGATGAAGAGAGAGGAGAAGACTGAGATGGCGGCGTGTCCTGAGGGGAAGGACTTCATAGTCTCGGCCAGCCTCCAGTGCCGCAGCTTGTAGGGATTCGTGCAGTCCTTCCAGGTGACTGTGGTGTACCTGCCGAGTATTTGCACCCCTGTTAATTGTGCACCTGGCTGAAAATTGCCGGCTGAAAAAAATTGCTGGTTGGAAATTACTGGCTGAAAAAAATTGCTGGTTGGAAATTGCTAGGTTTATATTGTAACTTCATTAATATTGTTCCTCCTGTTTGTTAAGGTTGATTGCACACACACACACACACACACACACACACACACACACACACACACACACACACACACACACACACACACACACACACACTTACACTTGGCTACACTGGTGATCGGTAAGGTTAGGTTGACACAGGGCCCAGAAATTTGGCCTCGCTTCTCCCACCACAGTCTTGATCAGGTCTGTGGTGAAGTACATGAACAGGCAACCCACGAACAGGTCACCCAGGTACCGCCAGGCCCGCCGCAGCCCCACACGTAGAGGGGTCTTGCTGGGGGCTGAGGGGCTGGCTGGCGGCATCACCCACTCCACTATTAGTATCTGTGGGGGAGGAGGGGGAGTTAGAGTGGGTTGGGAAGGGGTTGGAGGGGGTTTGGGTTA
>NC_059280.1:4241207-4243707 GCF_017591435.1 Portunus trituberculatus
TTTTTTTTAAGTAATTTTTTTTTGGGGTTAAGTTTGGCAAAGGTTAAAGTAAAAGATTTGGTTGGGTTAAGTTCGGTTAAGTTATATTGAGGCGTGTTAAATTTTTCTTTTCCTTTTCCTTTCCTTCAATTT
Organism: Portunus trituberculatus; assembly: GCF_017591435.1. Classification (NCBI taxonomy): domain Eukaryota; kingdom Metazoa; phylum Arthropoda; class Malacostraca; order Decapoda; family Portunidae; genus Portunus; species Portunus trituberculatus. The sequence continues at coordinate 4,241,340 of NC_059280.1, forward strand.
TTTTTTTTTGGGGTGGGTGGGGGTTGGGTTACTGTTTTTGGGGTTAACTTGGGAAAAGGTTAGAGTAAAAATAAAGTTTGTTGGGTTAAGTTAGGTTAAGTTATATCGAGGCATCTTAGGTTTTTCTTCTTTTTTCTGCTCTTATTTATTTATTGTTTTACGTAATATTTTTTTAGGGTGTTAACTTAGGCAACGGTTGAAGTAAAAGATTTTGTTGGGTTGGGTTATGCAAGGTTAGGTTAAGTTAGATTGGGTGTTACCTCAAGCATTTCTGAGTTAAGTGTTTCTGAGTGGAGAATTTCCGAGTCTAATAGTGAGTGGTATGGAATGAAGTTTATATAATTTGACCTTGTATCTACACACCGGCTGATGTTAGCGAGAAGTCCCTCTACGTGCACCTTCCTTATCTCCCTTTGCGTGCACTTCCAAGGAGGTCAGTGCGGCTCAGTCAACGCTCACCTAGATATACAAACATTAACTCACCATGACACCACACATATTCTCAGCTTTGTCTTACATTGCGAGGAATTAATGTGAAGTTGTGTGTGGATTAAACTTGGTCCTCTTTAAACTCAAACTCCCTGCCTGCTTTCAAGATCAGTGCGACTCAGTGAACGCTCGGCTACAAACATTACATTCACCCTAACACTAACTAACACCACACGTATCCTCATCTTTGCCTTACTTTGCGAGGAATTAACCCCTTCAGTACTGGGACGCATTTTTACCTTGACATCAGGAAGGGTCTATGGAGGTCAGAAGATTAATGGCCACAGTCTTCACAGTTGTAATTCCCCACATATGTTTCTGAAGCTGTATAAAGTCATCGTATACTAATCAAAATGAATAAGAAACACGTGAAGGTACTGAAGGGGTTAACACGGAAGTTGAGTGTGAATTAAACTGTTCCTTTTAAACTGTGTAACTCCCTGCCTGCTGCTGTGTGTCCTCCTCCCTGTGACCTGAACTCATTTAATACCATGTGGGCTTTTCACGAGTTGCTGAAGTGTGAGAGGTGCTCCGTGTACCTCCTGGACCAGCAGGTGAGGCGTTAGAGGCGTGGGAAAGTGGTAATACTAGCGTTGACCTCTTGGCTGCTGTTAATTTCATACCAAAGTGGGATTTTCACGGCAATTTCTGGGGTAAAGTGGATAATTTTCTGTGGCACCTCCTATCTCAAAGCCCGCCCGTTGCCTACAGTGAGGAAGCCCTACCTGAACTCCGACCGTGGACAGGATTCGAACCCGTGCGCTTGGAGACCCCTCGGACCCCAAAGCACGCAGGGGCCCACTGTACCGAACACATTTATCCTTCTATAACTCTCTCGGACCTGCTCGAGGACTGGCATCTCACTGGTTATATTTTTTTTTACTCTGTGTTACCCATGGCCCGATTTCCCCTCTTACATTAAATAAATTGATGGCTTCTCTCTCCCCTCTCTTTCTTCCCTTCCTTCCTGTCTCGCTGTGTGGTGGAGAGGCGGTGCGTGACGTGAGCTCGTTTTCAAAGTCTACCGCGCCTCACAGCACCTTCGCTATCTTCAAAGGGGTCTAGTTGAAGTGACACGGCTTTTTAAGTGTTTCTGTAATTCTAGTATTATGTTAACTAGTTTTTAAGGGTGTTTCTGGGCTCTAGTTGAAGTGACACGGGTTTTTAAGAATATAAGAATTTTAATGGTGTTTCTGGGATCTAGTTGAAGTGACACGGGTTTTTAAGGGTGTTTCTGGGCTCTAGTTGAAGTGACACGGATTTTTTAAGGACATTTCTATAATTCTAGTGACACGTTAACAAGTTTTCTGCATTACCAACAGGAGAAACACTCTTGATAACGCGGCTAATGATCTCTACGCTCTATTTTAAGGAAGTCTAGTTGAAGTGACAGGCTTTTAAGGGTGTTTTTGTAATCCTAGTGACACGGTAACAAGTTTTCTGGACTTTCAACAGGAGAAACACTCTTGATAACGCGGCTACTCGTCTCTGTGGCCTTGATCGTGGTGCGAGAGAAGCCTTTCTGTGTATACTAAATGAAGAGATTGTTGTTGTTGTTTTTTATGTTCTTCACGTCCATATTCAGACACCCCTTCTCTCTCACCGCGACAGTTTACGAAGGCCACAGAGACAATTAGCTGAGTTTTGAAGACAGTTTCTCCTAATAATGATAATATAGAAATCTTGGCAATCAATCCATTACCACTTCAATACCAAGACGGGTTTCCATATTCATTTTCCTTCTGTTTGGTGATTCTATACAGCTTCAGAAACTCATGTGGGGGTTAAAATAGTGAAGACTGTGGCCATTAATCTTCTGCCCTCCATACACCCTTGCTAATGTCAATAAAATGGTCTAATGGTACACAAATCTCAAGGT
>NC_059280.1:4253707-4266207 GCF_017591435.1 Portunus trituberculatus
ATTTTTCCATACATCAACAAATTTTCTTTCTTATTTCAGTTTTTTTGTCTTTTTTTTTCAATAAATCTGTGTTTCTTTTGTTTCAATTCGTTTGTTAATTCATCTTTTTCGTCTTCCTTCATTCAGTTTCACCATTAACCTTACAACTTTACCATTAACCCCTTCAGTACTGGGACGCATTTTTACCTTGAGATTTGTGTACCATTAGACCATTTTATTGACATTAGGAAGGGTCTATGGAGGTCGGAAGATTAATGGCCACAGTCTTCACTATTTTAACCCCTTCAGTACTGGGACGCATTTTTACCTTGAGATTTGTGTACCATTAGACCATTTTATTGACATTAGGGAAGGATGTATGGAGGTCGGAAGATTAATGGATATGGAAACGCGTCATGGTACTGAAGGGGTTCATCATTCAATTTTCCCATTAATCCTTCAATTTTCCCATTAATCCTTCAATTTTCCCATTAATCCTTCAATTTTCCCATTAATCTTTCAGTTTTACCATTAATCTTTCAATTTTCCCATTAATCCTTCAATTTTACCATTAATCCTTCAATTTTACCATTAATCCTTCAATTTTACCATTAATCCTTCAATTTTCCCATTGATCCTTCAATTTTACCATTAATCCTTCAATTTTCCCATTAATCCTTCAATTTTCCCATTAATCCTTCAATTTCTTGTCTTCATATTACCTTTTCATTATTTCTCTTTCCTTTTCTTCCTCCTTTCTTCCTTCTTCTTCTTCTTCTTCTTCTTCTTCTTCTTCTTCTTCTTCTTTTATCTTCCTTCTTTCTTCTTCCTCCTTCTTTCTTTCTTTTTCTTCATCTTCCTTTTTTCTTCTTTTTCTTCCTCATTCTTTCTTCCTCCTCCTTCTTCTTCCTTCCTCTTTCTTCCCTTTCTCTTCCTCCAAACATTGTCTTCTTCTTCATTAACTTCTTCTTCTCCTTTTGGGGTTCCCGTTTTCTTTCTCTCACTTTGCATAAAATTTCCCGCTTTTTTTTATTCCTCTATTTACTTTTTCGTTCTTGGTATTGGTACTGTTGCGTTAAGATACGTTACGGTATGTTACGTTACGTCAGATTACGTTACGTCAGATTACGTTACGTCAGATTACGTTACGTTGGTCTAGTTTTCCTTTAATGTTGTTTATTTATTCATTTATATTGTTTTTTCTGTGTCTATTATGTTAGGTTAGGTTAGGTTTCAATAGGTTAGGTTAGGTTAGCTTAGGTTTCAATAGGTTAGGTTAGGTTAGGTTTCAATAGGTTAGGATTCCTTTTAGATTTGTAAGAAAATTGATTTGTCTCTTTTCTTATTTCGATTTTCTTTATCTCGTCTTAACTCCTTCAGTACCGGGACGCATTTCTACCTTGAGCTTTTGGTGTGATTAGACCATTTTATTGACATTAGGAAGGGTCTATGGAGGTCAGAAGATTAATGGCCACAGTCTTCACTATTTCAATCCCTACATGAGTTTCTGAAGCTGTATAAAATCACCAAATAGTCACCAGAATGAATATGGAAATGCGAGTTTATTGATATTAGCAAGTGTCTATGGAGGTCAGAAGATTAATGGCCACAGTCTTCACTATTTTAACCCCTTCGTGAGTTTCTGAAGCTGTATGAAATCACCAAATAGTCACCAGAATGAATAGGGAAATGCGAGTTTATTGATATTAGGAAGTGTCTATGGAGGTCAGAAGATTAATGGCCACAGTCTTCACTATTTTAATCCCTACATGAGTTTCTGATGCTGTATAAAATCACCAAATAGTCACCAGAATGAATAGGGAAATGCGAGTTTATTGACATTAGCAAGTGTCTATGGAGGTCAGAAGATTAATGGCCACAGTCTTCACTATTTCAATCACCAAATAGTCACCAGAATGAATATAGAAATGCGATTGTTAGGTGTGATTAGATGATTTCATTAATTAACGCTGGGAAGGGTGTATGGAGGTCAGAAGATTAATTAATGGTCACACGTGATGTTTCTAAAGAGGTTTAAGTTAGCCTTGATTAGATTAAGTTGCTTTTTGTTTCTAAGCTTCTCTTTGGGGTGATGTTGGTTTCAAAGCTGTTTTTCGTTTAAGTTGCTTTCACTTTTTTTTTTTTTATGTTGTGAAGTGTTTATTTATTTATTTATTTTTTATTTATTTATTTGTTATTCATGCTGTGCTGTTTCCTTCTCTTTGTTCACTGTTTCCAAGCACTGCCACGATTTTCAGATGCTTTTTTCCCTCTTTCAAATCTTACAAAGGGATTCATTGTTTTATTCTCTCTCTCTCTCTCTCTCTCTCTCTCTCTCTCTCTCTCTCTCTCTCTCTCTCTCTCTCTCTCTCAAAACACCCAAAAACAGTTAAAACACCCCAAAACACTCTCAAAACACCTCAAAACACCCCAAAACACCATCAAAACACACCAAAACACCCCAAAACACCCTCAAAACACACACAAAAAATATTGCCTTGTTGAAATAACCCATCTCTCTCTCTCTCTCTCTCTCTCTCTCTCTCTCTCTCTTATCAACGTTTTATATTTTCCCAGTTTTCTTTCCTTAATTTCTAAGAATTGCTCTCTGTTAACTATTTAATTCTCACGTTTGAATTTCCTGTCCTTGTAACGAACCACAGCCCAACCTAACCTAACTCTCTAACCTCTCTCTAACCTAACTCCTCTCTCCTAACGTTTTATATTTAACCTAACTTTCCTTAACCTAAGAATTGACCACAGCCCAACCTAACCTAACCTAACCTGAACAGCCCAACCTCCTGTCCTAACCTAACGAACCACAGCCCAACCTAACCTAACCTAACCTAACCTAACCTAACCTAACCTAACCTAACCTGACCACAGCCCAACCTAACCTAACCTAACCTAACCTAACCTAACCTAACCTAACCTAACCTAACCTAACCTAACCTAACCTAACCTAACCTAACCTAACCCCAACCTAACCTAACCTAACCTAACCTAACCTAACCTAACCTAACCTAACCTAACCTAACCTAACCTAACCTAACCTAACCTAACCTAACCTAACTCAACCTAACCTAACCTAACCTAACTCAACCTAACCTAACTTAACCTAATCTAACCTAACCTATCCTATCCTAACCTAACCTAACTTAACCTCTTCAGCATTGTGACGCATTTTTACCGCGAGTTTTGGATACCATTAGACCACTTTATTGACATTAGGAAGGGTCTATGGAGGTCAAAAGATTGATGCACAGAGTCTTCACCATTTCAATCCCATCGTAAGTTTCTGAAGCTGTGACGATCTGTATTTGCTTGTCCCTATCTGCATATATGTGACTGGCTTTTTATTTTTCATTAACGGATCTTGGTTGTGGTGGGTGTTGTAAGGCGCGAGTGGACATAATGTGTTGGTGAGAGAGAGAGAGAGAGAGAGAGAGAGAGAGAGAGAGAGAGAGAGAGAGAATTAAGCTGTTTTTCATGGGTTATTTCAACAAGGTAATGTTTTTTTGTGTGTTTTGAGGTGTTTTGAGGGTGTTTTGAGGTGTTTTGAGGGTGTTTTGGGGTGTTTTGAGGTGTTTTAAGGTGTTTTGGGTGTGTTTTGAGGTGTTTTGAGGTGTTTTGGGTGTTTTGGTGTTTTGAGGTGTTTTGAGATGTTTTGAGGTGTTTGGTGTGTTTTGAGGGTGTTTTGGGATGTTTTGAGGTGTTTTGGGATGTTTTGAGGTGTTTGAGATGTTTTGAGGTGTTTTGGGGTGTTTGGTGTGTTTTGACGGTGTTTTGGGGTGTTTTGAGGTGTTTTGGGTGTATTGGGATGTTTTGAGGGTATTTTGCGGTGTTTGACTGTTTTGGGTGTTTGAAGGTGTTTTGGGATGTTTTGGGTGTTTTGAGGTGTTTTGACTGTTTGGGTTGTTTTGACTGTTTTGAGGTGTTTTGAGGTGTTTTGGGATGTTTTGGGGTGTTTGAGGTGTTTTGGGATGTTTTGATTGTGTTATGGGGTGTTTGAGGTGTTTTGGGTGTTTTGAGTGTTTTGGTGTTTTGAGGGTGTTATTGGGGATTTTGGGGTGTTTTTGGTTGCTTTGAGGGTATTTTGGGGTGTTTTGAGAGTGCTTTTGGATGTTTTGAAGGTGTTTTGGGGTGTTTTTGAGGGTGTTTTAGTGCAGAGTCTTCACCATTTTAATCCCCCACATGAAACTGTGTAAAATCGCCATATGATAACCAGAATAAATATAAAAACGTGTTAGGATACCGGAAAGGTTGTCCGCTTTAGTATCATGACGCGTTTCCGTATGTGGCTTCCCAGAATTAACAGGGGTGTATTTAGATAGCCAGAAAGATAAATAGTATTGGAGGATAATGAATGGTTTTCCTGTGCATTGGTTATCTTATTGGTGTTAGTGGAGAGTTGCGTGATGTGCAGTGGTCTTAATCTCTTCAGTACCAGGACGTGTTTCCGTATTCATTCTGGTGACTATTTGGTGATTTTATACAGCTTCTGAAACTTGTGTTGGGATTAAAATTAGTAAAGACTGTGGCCATTAATCCTCTGACCTCCATACACCCCTCTTAATGTCAATAAAATGGTCTAATGGTACACAAATCTCAAGGTAAAAATGTGTCCAAGTACTGAAGGGGTTAAAATAGTGAAGACTGTGGCCATTAATCTTCTGACCTCCATAGGCCCTTCCTAATGTCAATAAAATGGTCTAATCATACAAAAATTTCAAGGTAAAAATATGTCCTAGTACTGCAAGGGATTAAAATAGTGAAGACTGTGGCCATTAATCTTCTGCCCTCCATAGGCCTTTCCTAATGTCAATAAAATGGTCTAATGGCACACAAATCTCAAGGAAAAAATGTGTCCCAGTACTGAAGGGGTTAAAATAGTGAGGACTGTGGCTATTAATCTTCCTAATGTCGAGAAAATGATCTAATGGCACACAAATTTCAAGGTATTAATCTTCCTAATGTCGAGAAAATGGTCTAATGGCACACAAATTTCAAGGTAAAAATGAGTCCCAGTACTGAAGGGGTTAAAATAGTGAAGACTGTGGCCATTAATCTTCTGCCCTCCATAGACCCTTCCTAATGTCAATAAAATGGTCTAATGGCACACAAATCTCAAGGTAAAAATGTGTCCCAGTACTGAAGGGGTTAAAATAGTGAGGACAGTGGCCATTAATCTTCTGCCCTCCATAGACCCTTCCTAATGTCAATAAAATGGTCTAATGGCACACAAATCTCAAGGAAAAAATGTGTCCTAGTACTGAAAGGGTTAAAATAGTGAGGACAGTGGCTATTAATCTTCCTAATGTCGAGAAAATGATCTAATGGCACACAAATCTCGAGGTAAAAATGAGTCGCAGTACTGAAGGGGCTAACCTGTGCCTTCTCCCGTTAAGACACCCCTACAAACCTCCGCGACATTCTGAACACTAGGATTACAAACACTCTCACACCGTTACTGTTGATTGCCTCTCTTACCTTTTGATTGTACCTTTTGATCAACGTGGGGTAATGTTTTGATTCTGTGTGTAAGAGAGAGAGAGAGAGAGAGAGAGAGAGAGAGAGAGAGAGAATATTTAGTTGGAAGTCTAGTAGTAGTATTAGTAGTAGAAGAGTTAGTAACAATGATAATAATAGTAATAATAATAATAATGTTTTCTGTAACACACACACACACACACACACACACACACACACACACACACACACACACACACACTAATAATAATAATAAGATAAAGTAATACATAATAATGATAATAGCAATAATAATAATGATAATAATAATAATGATAATAATAATAGCAATGATGATAATGATAATAATAATAATAATAATAATAATAATAATAATAATAATAGAAATAAGACTAGAGACAGAGAGAGAGAGAGAGAGAGAGAGAGAGAGAGAGAGAGAGAGAGAGAGAGAGAGAGAGAGTGTACTGTTAGCTGTAATATATTGTCTACTTATACACAAAAAAGTGACTTAAAAGACTGGAGGTAATTTTGTTTCTATATATAAGTAACACTACAACACTTATGTTTGTTTGTTTGTTTGTTTGTTTGTTTGTTTGTTTGTGTTTCTTTTTATTTGTTTTTCCTTAAGAACAAGAATAAATTTGTTCTCTCTCTCTCTCTCTCTCTCTCTCTCTCTCTCTCTCTCTCTCTCTCTCTCTCTCTCTCTCTCTCTCTCTCTCTCTCTCTCTCTCTCTCTCTCTCTCTCTCTCTCTCTCTCTCTCTCTCTCATTTTATCACAGTTTCTTTTATTTCCGCCATTCACTTTCTTATATTAATTTCCTTTTTCATATTTCTCCTTCTCCTTCCTTCGTTATTGTTTGTTTTTTTCTTTTTTCCTCACCCACTGTGTTTATTTGTCTCTTTCCTTCTTCCTTCTTCACTGATTATCGTCTTTTCCTTCATTCCCTTTCTTTTATCACGTTTTTTCCCATCTCCCTCCTTTATTGTTTTTTTTGTTCCTTATGCACTAAATGTATCTCTTTTTATCCCATTTCCTGTCAATTATCACTCATTTTCCTGTTTCTCTTCTTATCGTCTTTTTCCTCTATTCCTTTCTTTTATCATGTCCTTCTTCCTATTTCCTTTCTTTTTTTTCTCTTATGCACTAAATTTATCTCTTTTTTCCCATTTCCTTTCAATTATCACTCATTTTCCTGTTTCTCGTCTTCTTATCGTCTATTTCCTCTATTCCTCTCTTTTATCACCTCTGCTAATTCCTTCTTTATTTTCGTTCCTCCTATGCACTCTCTTCATCACTTCTTTCTCTATTTCCTTGCAGTTATTGTGTATTTCTCCTCTTCCTCTCTTTCTCTCTCTTATTTTCTCATTCACTCACTTTATCATGTGTTTGCTATCTCCTTCTTTATTGTTCGCGTGTTTATTTCTATTTCCCTTTCTTTCTTTCTTTCTTTCTCTCTTTCTTTTCTTATTTTTGCCTTTTGTTCATTTTCGTGATTTTTTCCTGTCTCCCTTTCACTAATTAATGTTCTTCTGTTATCTTTATCATCTTGTTCTTGTGTTCCTTTTCTTTATTTCTTTCTCTCTTTCTCTCTTTCTTTTTTTTTTTTTTTTTTTGTGTTTTTGTGATTTCTCTCTTTCTCTCCTTTTTCTCTTTCTTTCTTTCTTTCTTTCTTTGCTTCTTTTATTTGTTGTTGTCTTTCCTCTTTTCTTGACTCAAATAAGCGTCTTTTTCTGCGTCCTTTTCATAAACAAAGCTATTTTTTTTTTGTATTTCTTCTTAAAATTCCAAAATATTTCTTTTCCTCTTTTTAAAAATCTAATTATTTTTGTTTTTTCTATCTTAAAAACGTCTATTTGTTTTTCTCTTTTCTTATCAGTGACTTCAGAAATCTTATATTTTTTCTTCTTTCTTTAAAAAATCTAATTATTTTTGTTTTTCTATCTTAAAAACGTCTATTTTTTTCTATTTTTCTTATCAGTGACTTGAGAAATCTTGTTATGTTTTCTTTCTTCCTTAAAAAGTCTAATTATTTTTTCTTCTTTCTTTAAAAAATCTAATTATTTTTGTTTTTCTATCTTAAAAACGTCTATCTTTTTCTCTTTTTCTTATCATTGACTTGAGAAATCTTATATTTTTTCTTTCTTTAAAAATCTAATTATTTTTGTTTTTCTATCTTAAAAACGTCTATCTTTTTCTCTTTTTCTTATCAGTGACTCGAGAAATCTTGTTATGTTTTCTTTCTTCCTTAAAAAGTCTAATTATTTTTTCTTCTTTCTCTAAAAAATCTAATTATTTTGTTTTTCTATCTTAAAAACGTCTATCTTTTTCTCTTTTTCTTATCAGTGACTCGAGAAATCTTGTTATTTTTTTTTTTTCTTCTTTAAAAAGTCTAGTTGTTTTTGTTCCTCTTATCTTAAAACATCATTCTTTCTTTTCTCTCTCTTCTCATCCTGTTTTTCTTCACTTCTCAATAACATTTCTATATTTTCCTTATATCTAAAATCAGTTTGTTATTTTTCCTTCTTCTTTCCCAAATCAACTTGTTTTTTCTTCCTTCCTTTCTCTTCTCTTCTCACAAAATGCGTGTTTTTCTTCACTCTTCATTCACAATTCAACTTTCTCCTCATAAAATATTCAGTTTGTCATTTTTCTTCTTCTCTTTCAAATCAACTTGTTTTCCTCTCTCTCCTCAAAACACCAGTCACTTTTTTCCTCATTAAAACCTGTTCTTTTTTTTTCTATTCACACCAAAACCTGACTAGCTATTATTTTTTTTTTAAAGTTTTCTACAGTTTATTCAAGTAATCTACCCGTCTACTTATGTGAAACAACTATAAGTAACGACTAAGGACAATTGTAAGTAAATGCCTAAATTCTAAACACAGCCTCTCTCTCCTTTTTACTTATTTAAGTGTAGAAGTAGTTAACTTAGCTTGACTTTGTAGTACTATAACTATGAGTGGTATTATTATTATTATTATTACTAGTAGTATTAACAACAGCAATAACAACATTAACACTGACCCCTCACACACACACACACAGACACACACACACACACACACACACACACTATACACTTTAAAACACCAATCTAAATCACACATTTATAAACCCACAAAAAAAAAAACACTTAGAAAATAAAAAAGACCACAACAAAACACATTTTCTCACAGACACAGCAAAAAATATGAAAAAAAAAACACAGGCCACTATATACCAATGAGTGGCCTGTATGTAAACAAACACCCGTGTCCTCGCTGAGTGGCCCAGAGCAGCAACAAGATGATAAGTCACGAGTCACGAGGAATGATCTCAGTGCCTGGCTTGGCTTTGTCACAGGAGAACACACAGCCGTCCCCTCAGCTTGCCACACGTCTTCACCTGCTTCTGTCGGCCTAGAGTTTCATCCTGGAGAGAGAGAGAGAGGGGGGGGGGTGTTAGTGGAGGAGGAGGAAGAGAGATGGAGGAAAGGAGAGAGAGAGATGAATAAGGAGGAAGGAAAGAGGATGGAGGAGGAGGAGGAGGAGCATGCATAAATGAAGGAGGAAGAGGAAGAGGAGAAGAAAAGAGAGACGATGGATAAATGAAGAAGAAGAGGAGGAGGAGAGAGGATGAAGGAGGGAGAAAGAGATAGAGGAAGAAGAAGGAAGAGAGGAGAGATGGATGGGGAGGAAGAGGGGGGAGAGAGAGAGAAAGGAGAAAAGTAGAAAAGTAGATGGAGGAGGAAGAGAAGGAAAGGCAGAGAGAGAGAGAGAGAGAGAGAGAGAGAGAGAGAAAGAAGAGAAGGAGAAAGGGAGGAGGAGGAGGAGGAGGAGGAGGAGGAGGAGGAGGAGGAGAGAGGAGAAAGACAAAACAGAAAAATAGAGAAGATTTCAGAGAGAGAGAGAGAGAGAGAGAGAGAGAGACAGAGACACACACACACACACACACACACACACACACACACACACACACACACACACATACATGAGAGTGCTGTCTTGAAACGGGGGCAGAGGAGGAACAAGAGTGACATTCAGACATTCTTCCTCCTTCTCCTCCTCCTCCTCCTCCTCCTCCTCCCGGCTCGTCCTTCTTCTGGGACATCCGTGTTATAGGTTCCGAGGAATCGACAACGCGATCTAGTCTTTTCTCCACCGATCGTCTCTTGTTCCCTTTAAACGGTTTGGTTCCGCCCTTCAATGTGTTAATACCAAGCCAGCCTCTTCTTTTCTCTCTCTCCGTCTGTGTAGAAGTAGTAGTAGTAGTAGTAGTTGTAGTAGTAGTAGTGGTGGTGGTAGGGGGTTGTAGTTGTGATATTGGTAGTTTCACGCAGTTGTAGTAGTGGTGGTGGTGGTGATAGTGGTAGGAATGATAGTAATGGTAGTAGTGGTAGTGGTAGTAGTAGTGGTTGTAGTAGTAGTAATAGTGGTAGGATTGATAGTAATAGTAGTAGTAGTGGTGGTAGTAGTAGTGGTAGTAGTAGTAGTACATATATAACAACAAACAACAACAAAATACACTCTAATTTTTAAAACGTCAAAATAAAAAATAATAATAATAATGAATGTAAAGAGTTTGTTTTATTCTATTTCATTATCTATTTATTCATTTTGGTGGTGGTGGTGGTGGTGGTGGTGGTGGTGGTGGTGGTGGTGGCTTACCTTTGGGGGTGAGGGGGAGGTGGTGGAGCCAGCTGACGGTTTGGGGTTGAGGGTGATCTTGCTGGTAACTGTTAGAGAGAGAGAGAGAGAGAGAGAGAGAGAGAGAGAGAGTGTTAGTTTTTTTTTTTTTCTGTACTAGCTAAATCTCTCTCTCTCTCTCTCTCTCTCTCTCTCTCTCTCTCTCTCTCTCTCTCTCTCTCTCTCTCTCTCTCTCTCTCTCTCTCTCTCTCTCTCTCTCTCTCTCTCACCAGCTCTATTGTTCCTCTCCACAGGCTTGTCAATGTATTCGTGGTCTATCCAAGTGAGGCCCATGTCCACCTGCTCCGCCAGAGTCTTCCAGTGGTCCATGTTGCTGGCACACCCATCATACAACGGCTTCACCCACGGGAACGACTCAGAAAGCGCCTGTAGGGAAGGTAAGTTGTCAGTGCTGGTGCGTCTGTGGTTTGGTTAGAGCTAGGTAAGGTTGGGCCTGCGAGTTTAATCCCCTTCACTACTGGGACGCGTTTTTTTTTACCTTGAGATTTGTGTATGAACATTTTATTGATATTAGGAAGGATCTATGGAGGGTACAAGATTAATTTAACCCCTTCAGTGCTGGAACGCATTTTTTAGTGAGATTTGTGTACGATTAAACCATTTTATTGATATTATGAAGGATCTATGGAAGGTACAAGATTAATTTAACTCTTTCAGTGCTGGGACGCATTTTTTACCTTGAGATTTGTGTACGATTAGACCATTTTATTGATATTATGAAGGATCTATGGAGGGTACAAGATTAATTTAACCCCTTCAGTGCTGGGACGCATTTTTTACCTTGAGATTTGTGTACCATTAGACCATTTTATTGATATCAGGAAGGGTCTATGGAGGGTGCAAGAATAATTTAACTCTTTCAGTGCTGGGACGCATTTTTTACCTTGAGATTTGTGTATGAATATTTTATTGATATTATGAAGGATCTATGGACGGTACAAGATTAATTTAACCCCTTCAGTGCTGGAACGCATTTTTTACCTTGAGATTTGTGTACCATTAAACTATTTTATTGATATTATGAAGGATCTATGGACGGTGCAAGATTAATTTAATCCCTTCAGTGCTGGGACGCATTTTTTACCTTGAGATATGTGTACGATTAGACCATTTTATTGACATTAGGAAGGGTCTATGGAGGGCAGAAAATTAATGGCCACAGTCTTCACTATTTTAATCCCCACATGAGTTTCTGAAGCTGTATAAAATCACCAAATAGTCACCAGAATGAATAGAGAAACACGTCATGCTACTGAAGACATCTAAGGTGGTGTTATGGTCTCACTAGCAAGAAACCCTGGTAATTACATCCCTTTGAACTAAATGTGTGTGTGTGTGTGTGTGTGTGTGTGTGTGTGTGTGTGTGTGTGTGTGTGTGTGTGTGTGTGTGTGTGTGTGAGGGGTAAGGAAGTGTGTTTGGCTGTTTATGAGAGAAATGTGCAGTAATTGGATGTTTGGGTGTGTTTGAGTGAGAGGTATGGGTTTGAGTGTGTGTTTGGGTGTGTTTGAGTGTGTTTCAGGGTATCTGGGTGACTGACTTGCACTACTACTACTACTACTACTACTACTACTACTACTACTACTACTACTACTACTACTACTACTACTACTACTACTACTAACTTATACAGAGGGAGACAAATGGCTTCTATAAATCCAACTTGCATTTTTGGTAGTTCATCTTTCTTCTCTCTGTCCATCATTGCCTGAGAGAGAGAGAGAGAGAGAGAGAGAGAGAGAGAGAGAGAGAGAGAGAAATACACACACACACACACACACACACACACACACACACACACACACACACACACACACACACACACACACACACACACACACACACACACACACACTATTTATTACAAGTTTGCCAATAGTTGAGATATTTATTCATAGATGTAAGTCGATAAATAACTCTCTCTCTCTCTCTCTCTCTCTCTCTCTCTCTCTCTCTCTCTCTCTCTCTCTCTCCTTCCTTCCTTCCTTCCTTCCTTCCTTCCTTCCTTCCTTCCTTCCTTCCTTCCTTCCTTCCTTCTTCTCTCTCTCTCTCTCTCTCTCTCTCTCTCTCTCTCTCTCTCTCTCTCTCTCTCTCTCTCTCTCTCTCTCTCTCTCTCCTCTCTCTCTCCATCCCTCCCTCTCTCCACCTCTCCATCCCTCCCTCCACCCTCCATCCCTCCATCCCATCCTTGTCCCTTCCCCCTTTCCCTCCCCTTCCACACACACACACACACACACACACACACACACACAACTGGCTGCTCGTTAAGTTGTAGTCTCTCCAAATCGCCCTGCTCAAAGAACTCATCAGCTACGAGTTTGGCCGTCTTGTGCTGCACCTCCCACGG
>NC_059280.1:4271207-4291207 GCF_017591435.1 Portunus trituberculatus
GAGAGAGGAAGTGTGTGTGAGAGAGGCGCATTCTGAGACACTTTCCCGCCTCACTATACCTTCACTACTGTCAAAAAGGGCTCTGGTTGAAGTGACACGGGTTTTTTAAGGGTGTTTCTGGGCTCTAGTTGAAGTGACACGGGTTTTTAAGGGTATTTTTTTAGGTCTATTTGAAGTGACACGGGGTTTTAAGGGTGTTTTTTAGGTCTATTTGAAGTGACACGGGTTTTTAAGGGTGTTTTTGAGGTCTAGCTGAAGTGACACGGGTTTTTAAGGGTGTTTTTGGGGTCTAGTTGAAGTGACGTGGGTTTTTAAGGGTGTTTCTGGGCTCTAGTTGAAGTGACACGGGTTTTTTAAGGATGTTTCTGGGCTCTAGTTGAAGTGACACGGGGTTTTAAGGGTGTTTTTGAGGTCTAGCTGAAGTGACACGGGGTTTTAAGGGTGTTTTTGAGGTCTAGATGAAGTGACGCGGGTTTTTAAGGGTGTTTTTGAGGTCTAGATGAAGTGACGCTGGTTTTTAAGGGTGTTTCTGGGCTCTGGTTGAAGAGACACGGGTTTTTTTAAAGGTGTTTCTGGGCTCTAGTTGAAGTGACACGGGTTTTTAAGGGTGTTTCTGGGCTCTAGTTGAAATGACACAGGTTTTTAAGGGTGTTTTTGAGGTCTAGCTGAAGTGATACGGGTTTTTAAGGGTGTTTCTGGGCTCTAGTTGAGGTGACACGAGGTTTTAAGGGTGTTTTTGAGGTCTAGTTGAAGTGACACGGGGTTTTAAGGGTGTTTCTGGGCTCTAGTTGAAGTGACACGGGGTTTTAAGGGTGTTTTTGAGGTCTAGATGAAATGACGCAGGTTTTTAAGGGTGTTTTTGAGGTCTGTTTGAAGTGACACGGGTTTTTAAGGGTGTTTCTGGGCTCTAGTTGAAGTAACACGGGTTTTTAAGGGTGTTTCTGGGCTCTAGTTGAAGTAACACGGGTTTTTAAGGGTGTTTCTGGGCTCTAGTTGAAGTAACACGGGTTTTAAGGTGTTTCTGGGCTCTAGTTGAAGTAACACGGGTTTTTAAGGGTGTTTCTGGGCTCTAGTTGAAGTGACACGGGTTTTTTAAGGGTGTTTTTGAGGTCTTCTTGAAGTGACGTGGGTTTTTAAGGGTGTTTCTATAATTCTAGTGGTATGTTAAGTTTTCTGCATTACCAACAGGAGAAACACACACACTTTCTCTCTCTCTCTCTCTCTCTCTCTCTCTCTCTCTCTCTCTCTCTCTCTCTCTCTCTCTCTCTCTCTCTCTCTCTCTCTCACTTGTACAAATCAAATTCCGCTGCCGAGGGTATTTCCGATGCCTTCAGTTTCTCCGTGTCGTCCTGAGCTGCCGTAGCGTGGTAGCTCAAGCACTCCAGCGCCACCTGTTGCCGCGCCATCAGCCGACCTGTTGGAGGAGAGAGAGGGAGTGAGAGGGCGTGGGAGTGGGTAGGTGTCAGAATGCGATGAAATTTGATAAGAAGGTAGAGGAGAGGGAGAGGAAGATGGTAGGGTGAGAGAGAGAGAGAGAGAGAGAGAGAGAGAGAGAGAGAGAGAGAGAGAGAGAGGGAGATTAACCACTAATTGCGATGTAACCTCTCTCTCTCTCTCTCTCTCTCTCTCTCTCTCTCTCTCTCTCTCTCTCTCTCTCTCTTTCTTTCTTTCTTTCTTTCTTTCTTTCTTTCTTCTTTCTTTCTTTCTTTCTTTCTTTCTTTCTTTCTTTCTTTCTTTCTTTCTTTCTTTCTTTCTTTCTTTCTTTCTTTCTTTCTTTCTTTCTCTCTCTCTCTCTCTCTCTCTCTCTCTCTCTCTCTCTCTCTCTCTCTCTCTCTCTCTCTCTCTCTCACAACTCTCCACAACTACAACAACTACTACTACTACTACTACTACAACAAACCACCACCACCACCACCACCACCACCACCACCACCATCACTTCCCGTCTCCCCTTCTCTCTCTCTCTCTCTCTGCCTCTCTCAGCATACTCACACGCTTTTTCGTAGGCCTGTGTGTTTTGTATGCCCAGGCCGCAGAATATCGCGAAGGCTTCAAAGGTGCTTATGTCGTAATCAGAGAACTGCAGACCGCTCTCCTAAAAATAAATAAATAAATAAATAAATAAATGATAATAGAAATGATCAAATAAGGACATTAACATTTTTTTTTCACTTAGAGAGAGAGAGAGAGAGAGAGAGAGAGAGAGAGAGAGAGAGAGAGAGAGAGAGGAAATATAAAAAAAACACAGGCCACATGTCAAAAATAATGCCAAAACACTTAATAACTTTCTAAAATATTGCAAACACCCTAAACCTCCCTAAAACAACCTTAAAGCTCCTTAAAATACCTTAATAATATCCCTGAATCTACGTAAAACACCAAAATATCCCTAAACCCCGCTAAAACACGCTAAAACATCCCTAGATCTCGGTAAAACACACCAAAATATCCCTAAACCTCCCTAAAACATCCCTAGATCTCGATTAAACACCAAAATATTCCTAAACCTCCCTAAACCACGCTAAAACACTCCTAAATCTCGATAAAACACCCCAAATATCCCTAAACCTTAAAACACCCCAAAATATCCCTTAACCTCCCTAAAACACGGTAAAACACCCCAAAATATCCCTAAATCTCCGTAAAACACGTCAAAATATCCCTAAACTTCCCTAAAACACGCTAAAACATCCCTAAATATCGGTAGAACACCCCAAAATATCCCTAAACTTCCCTATAACACGCTAAAACATCCCTAAATCTCGGTAAAACACGTTAAAACATCCCTAAATCTCGGTAAAACACCCCAAAACATCCCTAAAACACGCTAAAACATCCTTATATCTCGGTAAAACACGTTAAAACATCACTAAATCTCCGTAAAACACCCCAAAACATCCCTAAACCTCGCTAAAACTCCCTAAAATACTCCTAAATTGTCCCTGTTCACGCCACGCTCCCCCTGGTGACCTTGTTGATGAGCTGCGCGACGCCCAGAATCTTCCGAGAGGCGTTGAAGATCGGAATGGTTAGAACACTGTGCGTCATCAATCCCTGGTCCTCCAACGGCGCCCCCAACCACTGGATCACGTTGTTTATGTTCACCGTCTGCAGAGAGAGAGAGAGAGAGAGAGAGAGAGAGAGAGAGAGAGAGAGAGAATGAAAAGAAAGAAAGAATGAATGAATGAGAGTGAAAGAAAGAGAAGGTTAGAAAAGGTTTGTTTGAGAGAGAGAGAGAGAGAGAGGCTACGTTAGGTTAGGTTAGCTTTGGGTTAGGTTAGGTTTGTGTTTGTGTTGGGTTGGGTTGGGTTGGGTTGGGTTGGGTTGGGTGTGGGTTGGGTTGGGTTGGGTTGGGTTGGGTTGGGTGTGGGCTGGGTTGGGTGTGGGCTGGGTTGGGTTGGGTTGGGTTGGGTTGGGTTGGGTGGGTGGGTTGGGTTGGGTTGTTGGGTTGATGGGTTGGGTTTTGGTTGTTTCGTGTTGTTCCTGATAGGTTGGGTTGGGTTAGTTAGTGTTTAGGTGAGATGGTTTGGTTGTGTTGTGTTGTGTTCCGCGAGGCACGGCAGCCTGCGAGGGAAACACTCCTCTTGGTGTTGTTATGTGCAACACTGACCAGTGAGTGCAGGACACACTGGCCAGGCGTGACACAATACGTGCCCCCACAGGCCTAGCGTGTCCTTGGGGAGTGAGTGTCACCAGCCTGCTAAACACTCGACCTTCCCTGGCTGGCCTGGTGGTGACAGATAAGGTCTCGGCGTGACCAGGCGCTCAGAGGCGGTGTGCCCCAGTGGCGGGCTGTGCCGTGGCTGTGGTTGTGCCGGCACGTGGCATGGGTCACGTGTGCTGCGTGGCTGTGTTGTTACCATGCCCCACAGTGCGAGGTTTGAGCGGCGAGGCACAGGGGAGAGCTGTGCGCCCAGGCGAGGTGCTAGAGTCCCGCACCCACCATGCTGTGCTGTGCTGTGCTGTGCTGCAATGTGGGGATGCTGTGCAGGACTGTGTGGTGCTCCAGTGACAGGTCCCGGAGGGCGGGAAGGAGAGGACACAGCGTGTGTCCAGCAGATCACTCGACAAATGGCAAAGTGTACAGCCTTAAAACACTTTGCCATTTGTGGAGTGGTTTAAAGTTACCTACATGTCACCATGATACCCAGGTTCTAGGTGGTTACACTCAAGATGAGCTTGGGTGGTGATATGGGCCCTAATATGCCCACCACTATAAATAAAATTGCCTGCGCCACTAATGGGCGGAAGCTGAACAGCGCTTCCCATACACTCTTCAAGTGTGCCTACAGGCGCTATAGGCCTTACCGTAAAAAAAAAAAAAAAAAGACTGGCAGGCGAGGCGACCATCGCACTAAAGGCACCATCAGACATTCCCGCTGGTGCCCCAACCTGCTGCAGGACACGCCCGCCCCATCAGTGTGGTGCAGGCAAACACCTGTCTCATGAAGGGGGCGCGGCATCGTTTGGCGAGGATCAGCACACTTGGCGCGCCGCAAGGCGTGAGAGTTGATGCCGCGCCTCACCACACTGACCGCAGTGGTCCTGGCCGTGAGCGTCACGTGGTGGGCAGTGTGGGTCGTGGCGGTGTGGCTGTGTGGCAGTGTGCGTCAGTCAGTGACTCAGCGTACCTCGCGCCGCTCACTGCACAGACCACAGAGCTCAGCAAGTCACCAAGAGTTGCCCGCCACGGTCACCACGTGTGCCCCGCGGCCAGAGTGTGACGCAGCGTTACTGTGTCCCGTGACAGGCTGGGCTGGCACCGCGGCGCCGCACCACAAGTGGTGTTCACTGAAGTTATTGTAGTGTTATAGTTGTGCCGGATCCCGACCACCGCATAACAAGTCTCTATCCGGTGTGGTGTCCAGCCATCAGGATGTGGCACCAGGCCAGCGCTGCACCGCCACACCAAACACTCAAAAGTTTACTTGCCGGAAACAAAGAGGAAAAAGTAGATAATAATTCAAATAGAGTGAATAAACATACCACAAATCAACCTGATGCAAGTCAAATAAACAAACTTTTCCATCACTAAATGACGAGTTTTCCTGTTCTGGCTGGGAGGGAGTGTGTGCAGCCAGGCTGCTGTGCCGATCAACGTACCCAGAACCACAGCATTACTAACCACTACGAATTGTTACCAGCGTCAGTAACATCACCACCACCACCACCACCACCACCACCACTACTACTACTACTACTACTACTACTACTACTACTACTACTACTACTACTACTACTACTACTATACCACACTCCTACTACTACAACAACAACAACAACAACAACAACAACAACTACTACTACTACTACTACTACTACTACTACTACTACTACTACTACTACTACTACTACTACTACTACTACTACTACTACTACTACTACTACTACTACTACTACTACTACTACTACTACTACTACTACTACTACTACTGTACCACCACCACCACCACCACTGCCTGACCTGGCCGGTGCTGGAGACATAGTTTGCCAGCCTGGCGTGCACGGAGGCGGCGAGCTGAGCGGAGGAGGGCTGGGTGATCTGGCACTCCCCATCTCGTGACTTGAGCTCAAAGGTCATGTGCACCGTCATTGTCTCTGGCTGAGAGGGACACAGAGGGAGGAGAGAGTGAGAGGGAGAGGGAGAGGGAATGCACCTAACACAACCTTACTTAACCTAACCAAACCAAACTTATTATTTTCCTGCTGTGAGAGAGAGAGAGAGAGAGAGAGAGAGAGAGAGAGAGAGAGAGAGAGAGAGAGAATGCAGGTAATCTTGCCTTACTTAATCTAACTTAACTTAATCTAACCTTGAGAGAGAGAGAGAGAGAGAGAGAGAGAGAGAGAGAGAGAGAGAGAGAGAGAGAGAGAGAGAGAGAGATAGCTTACCGGTATTTCCATCAGTTCTTCCAGAGATGGCGCCGTTGTCTGGGAGGAGGAGGAGGAAGAGGAGGAGGAGGAGGAGGAGGAGGAGGAGGAGGAGGAGGAGAAAAATATATATTAATACATTATTATTATTATTTTATTATTATTATTATTATTATTATTATTATTGTTGTTGTTTTCTCCATTGGAAATTAAAGATAGAAATTATTTTAAAGATAGCTCACATTAAAGATACGACAAAATTAGAGATAGCTCACTAAATTAAAGATAAGACAAGATTAAAGATATCTCACAAAATTCAAGATTGGACGAAATGTAATCTAGTTCACATAAGAGATAGTTCACATTAGAGATAGCTCAATTTAAAGATAGCTAGAAATATTAAAGATAGGTCAAAATTAACGATAGACAAAGTGAATTAATATCTCACAGTTTGAAGATAGAAGAAAAATATTAAAGTTAGTTCACATTAGAGATAGTTCACATTAGAGATAGCTCACATCAATTATAGCAAAAATGTTAAAGATACCTCAAAATCAACGATAAAGTGAAAAAAATTATCTCTCAGTTTAAAGATGGGAGAAAATTCATTAAAGATAGTTCACATTAGAGATAGCTCACATTAAAGATAGCAAAAAATTTAAAGATAGCTCAAAATTAACGATAGACAAAGAGAAAAAATCATTTCCCAAAAGGGGACAAAATTAATTAAAGCTAGTTCACATTAGAGATAGTTCACATTAAAGTTAGCTCACATTAAAGCTAGCTCTCACCTGTCTGATGACCAAGGTGTCCGTGGGATCATCAATCAATTTGGGCTCATTATCTTGTACAGTCTGTGAGAGAGAGATGGATTAAAACTCTCTCTCTCTCTCTCTCTCTCTCTCTCTCTCTCTCTCTCTCTCTCTCTCTCTCTCTCTCTCTCTTTCTTTCTTTCTTTCTTTCTTTCTTTCTTTCTTTCTTTCTTTCTTTCTTTCTTTCTTTCTTTCTTTCTTTCTTTCTTTCTCTCTCTCTCTCTCTCTCTCTCTCTCTCTCTCTCTCTCTCTCTCTCTCTCTCTCTCTCTCTCTCTCTCTCTCTCTCTCTCTCTCTCTCTCTCTCTCTCTCTCTCTCTCTCTCTCTCTCTCTCTCTCTCTCTCTCTCTCTCTCTCTCTCTCTACTCTCTCTACTCTCTCTCTCTCTCTCTCTCTCTCACTCTCTCTCTCTCTCTCTCTCTCTCTCTCTCTCTCTCTCTCTCTCTCTCTCTCTCTCTCTCTCTCTCTCTCTCTCTCTCTAATTCCAATCAATATTCATAAATTAAATAACTTTCTTTTATTCGTTTCCTCAAAAGTTTATGTCAAGTTAGTCTCTCTGTCTCTCTCTGTCTCTCTCTCTCTCTCTCTCTCTCTCTCTCTCTCTCTCTCTCTCTCTCTCTCTCTCTCTCTCTCTGTCTTTCCTCGTAACTCTTCTTACTTAAGGACTTAGACTGAGGTTGTTTTCTTTTTAATCTATATTTTTTTTCAATGTTCAGTGTTAGGCAAGGTTAGGTCAGGTTAGGTCAGGTTAGGTTGGGTTAGGTTAGGATTGACTGCGGCCATTAATCTTCTGACCTCCATAGACCCTTCCTAATGTCAATAAAATGGTCTAATTACACCAAAAACTCGCATTTCCATATTCATTCTGGTGACTATTTGGTGATTTTATACAGCTTCAGAAACATATGTTGGGATTAGAATAGTGAAGACTGTGGCCATTAATCTTCTGACCTCCATAGACCCTTCCTAATGTCAATAAAATCGTTTAATTGTACACGAAAATCAAGTAAAAAATGCGTGTCAGTACTGAAGAAGTTAACATCACCTCTCTAACACCGCCTTAACACACAATATTACCACCTTAACAATACCTTAACACTAAAATTACCACCTTAACACAAATATTACCGTGTTAACACCACTTAACTCCTTCATTACTGGGACACATTTTCATTTTATTGACGTTAAGAAAAGTCTATGTAGGGCAGAAGATTAATGGCCAGTCTTCACTATTTCAATTCCCCACATGAGTTTCTGAAGCTGTATAGAATCACCAAATAGTCACCAGAATGAATAGGGAAATGGGTGTTTTGAATGTGATTAGACCATTTTATTGACATTAGGAAGGGTCTATGGAGGTCAGAAGATTAATGGCCACAGTCTTCACTATTTCAATCCCCCACATGAGTTTCTGAAGCTGTATAGAATCACCAAATAGTCACCAGAATGAATATGAAAATGCGCTTCTTGAATTATTGACATTAGGAAGGGTGTATGGAGGGCAGAAGATTAATGGCCACAGTCTTCACTATTTCAATCCCCCACATGAGTTTCTGAAGCTGTATAGAATCACCAAATAGTCACTAGAATGAATAGGGAAACACGTCCTGGTGCTGAGGAGGTTAACACTGCTTTGAGTCTTTCACTGCGATGCGCGACAGTTACCAGCACCAAAAGCAGTGTGTGAAATCTTGTAAGCATGCATAAGAGAATGTATTTTGCAATTTCTAGCCAGTTAATAGATTCAATGCAGCTGTTGGAGACGTAACAATACCTCACAGTGACAATAAGTTAACGGGTTTTTCATTAGAGAGAGAGAGAGAGAGAGAGAGAGAGAGAGAGAGAGAGAGAGAGAGAATCTAGACTGGTACAATCTAGACTGGGAAGGAAAGATAAGAATGTACGAATGGGTCACAGGCAAGGTCAAAGGTCAAAGGTCAGAGAGAGAGAGAGAGATTGCATGGTTTTCAAGGCGTTTTCAAGAGTTTAAGAAAGGTGTACCAAATTGGGGGCCGCCTTTGTACAGTGGACCCCTGCGTGCTTTGGGGTCCGAGGGGTCTCCAAGCGCACGGGTTCGAATCCTGTCCACGGTCGAAGTGTAAGTAGGGCTTCCTCACTGTAGGCAACGGGCTGGCTTTCAGATAGGAGGTGCCACAGAAAATTATCCACTTTACCCCAGAAATTGCCGTGAAAAACCCACTTTGGTATGAAATTAACAGCAGCCAAGAGGTCAACGCTAGTATTACCACTTTCCCACGCCTCTAACGCCTCACCTGCTGGTCCAGGAGGTACACGGAGCACCTCTCACACTTCAGCAACTCTCTCGCCTCCGTCATAATCTTGGTCATCAGTCTATCGAGGGACAGCTGCTCCTCAAAGATGCCTCGAGCCAGTTGTAGCAGCAGCTGGTAGAGGAGGAGGAGGAGGAGGAAGAGGAAGATATAAATTAGTACTTCTTATTCTAGTTTGTGTTGTTATTTGAAGGTGGAGTAGGAGGAAGAGAAAGAGGAGGGTTAGGAGGAGGAGGAGGAGGAGGAGGAGGAGGAGGAGGAGGAGGAGGAGGAGGAGGAGGAGGAGGAGGAGGAGGAGGAAGGGAAATGTATGTGTTAATTCCTATCTTGGTTATTGTTATTGTTACTCTTCTTCTTCTTCTTCTTCTTCTTCTTCTTCTTCTTCTTCTTCTTCTTCTTCTTCTTCTTCTTCTTCTTCTTCTTCTTCTTCTTCTTCTTCTTCTTCTTCTTCTTCTTCTTCTTCTTCTTCTTCTTCTTCTTCTTCTTCTTCTTCTTCTTCTTCTTCTTCTTCTTCTTCTTCTTCTTCTTCTTCTGTTGTTCTTCTTGTTTTCGTCTTCTTCTTCCTCCTCCTCCTCCTCCTCCTCCTCCTCCTCCTCCTCCTCCTCCTCCTCCTCCTCCTCCTCCTCTTCTGCTCTTCTTCTTCTTCTTCTTGTTCTTCTTGTTTAACTCCTTCTTCTTCTTCTTCTTCTTCCTTCTTCTTCTTCTTCTTCTTCTTCTTCTTCTTCTTCTAACTCCTTCTTCTTCTTCTTCTTCTTCTTCTTCTTCTTCTTCTTCTTCTTCTTCTTCTTCTTCTTCTTCTTCTTCTTCTTCTTCTTCTTCTTCTTCTTCTTCTTCTTCTTCTTCTTCTTCTTCTTCTTCTTCTTCTTCTTCTCTTCTTCTTCTTCTCCTCTTTTTCTGAGAGAGAGAGATCAAGAGAGAGAGAGAGAGAGAGAGAGAGAGAGAGAGAGAGAGGCCATCCCTTCACTCCCACCAAATGTCTTTAAGGTGTGAAAGAAACAAAGTGAGTTAATAGTCTTGGAGGAGAGAAAGGTCAGGTGAGAGGCTCTAGTAATTACAGGTGAGAGGGAGAGAGAGAGAGAGAGAGAGAGAGAGAGAGAGAGAGAGAGAGAGAGAGAGAGAGATTGGTATAAAATGAGGTCACAATAAGTTAATGGATTTTATATTAGAGAGAGAGAGAGAGATTACATGGTTTTCAAGGCGTTTTCAAGGGTGTTTTGATGGTTCCAGTGGTAGTTTGACAGTTTAACAGGCTGCAGTGGAAGTTATTGGTGTTTTGAAGGGTGTTTTGATGGTTCCAGTGGTAGTTTGACAGTTTAACAGGCTGCAGTGGAAGTTATTGGTGTTTTGAAGGGTGTTTTGATGGTTCCAGTGGTAGTTTGACAGTTTAACAGGCTGCAGTGGAAGTTATTGGTGTTTTGAAGGGTGTTTTGATGGTTCCAGTGGTAGTTTGACAGTTTAACAGGCTGCAGTGGAAGTTATTGGTGTTTTGAAGGGTGTTTTGATGGTTCCAGTGGTAGTTTGACAGTTTAACAGGCTGCAGTGGAAGTTATTGGTGTTTTGAAGGGTGTTTTGATGGTTCCAGTGGTAGTTTGACAGTTTAACAGGCTGCAGTGGAAGTTATTGGTGTTTTGAAGGGTGTTTTGATGGTTCCAGTGGTAGTTTGACAGTTTAACAGGCTGCAGTGGAAGTTATTGGTGTTTTGAAGGGTGTTTTGATGGTTCCAGTGGTAGTTTGACAGTTTAACAGGCTGCAGTGGAAGTTATTGGTGTTTTGAAGGGTGTTTTGATGGTTCCAGTGGTAGTTTGACAGTTTAACAGGCTGCAGTGGAAGTTATTGGTGTTTTGAAGGGTGTTTTGAAGGTTCCAGTGAAAGATGCACACCTCTACCACACCAAACACGTGACAAAACATCCTTGAGAACCTGCCTGAACATCTCTGCGGCCTTGGAAAGCAGTCGTGTTGAGAGAAAGGGAGAGACGAAGGGAAGAGAATTATTACCAAGATTCAGAGTAGAAGGTTTGAGTCTTACCTGGTTTTTTTTGTATTCTCTCACTGACATGTCAAAGAGCTGGGCGTTCTGGATACCGATGCCGCAGAATGTCAGGTAACGCCGGAACACCTGTCAGGGAGATGGCCAGGTCAGAGAGAGAGAGGGAGGGGCAGGGGGATGTGCCTTTGTTTGTGTGTTGTTGTGTTAGTTGTTTTTGTGTTAATAGTAGTATAACTTATTATTGTTACTACTACTACTACTACTACTACTACTACTACTACTACTACTACTACTACTGTAGTCTTCCAAATTTAATGCCATTTCACAGTGGATGCGATGCTAAGCGAGACACGTTCACACCGACAGCTATGCCTGTCTGCGAGGCGCGGGCGAGTGAGACTTGAGGAGTCAGTTCACTGGGGTCAGAGTGAGGAGTGGGCCAGTGGTAGGCGGCATGCGGGACTCTGGAGAGGAGAGCACAAAGGCGGGAGTCCCACGAGGGCATGCGTCATTCAAGCTATCGCCGTAAAAATCGCCTGCCCCACCAATCTTGGAGGCGATGCGAGCGGTGTGGCGCGTGTGTCCCACTGCTTGGCAACCCGCGTCAACACACCTACTGGAAATACACTGAGGCGATTGTAAGCCACGTATCTTCGCATCGTGTGCATCATGTTTCTCACTTGGCGAGGAGTTTTGGTGTGGCCTTTTAAGAGATTCCCTGTCTTGCAGCGCTGCCAAATCTACGTGAACTAGCCAATTAGAGGTTTGTGTGCATAAGTGAGAGGATGTGAAATGCTTCAACAAAGATCCACCATCATTACATAAAAAAATAATAATAATAAAACTAATAATTAAAAGGAAAGTTATCGTTCCAGGGTTACGACATTGATGTGACAGTGACAAATAGCGACACAGCTGTGTGACTGCTGGTGTGACAATGTTGTAGTGCTTGGCCACGTTCCCCACACTGCTCACTGAGACAAATGGTGCGATGCCTGTGTTCCAATACAACACCAAACCAATGAACACACCAATACAATGAAGTACAGGTAACTCTTGATTTACACGTGTTTGATTTACGCGTTTTTGTTAATACACGACCGAAGAAATATTATAATTAATTAGATTTGAAATACGCGATGTCTCTTGGAACGCATCTATCGTGTAAATGAAGAGTTACTTGTATTTCCTGTATAAGCTGGAATAGTATTGACTCCATTGAGGCGCCACCACCCATGAGTGTCCCAGCCCTGTCCTGTCCGCCACACAGTGAGGGACAGTGCCACACATCACGCTGGTGTACTGAACCTCCTCCAAACACAACAGGAACAACACCAACACAAGGACACGTTTCCTCCATTACTCTCAATGTTGAAACAGAACTCATTCACACGCCAACACTTGTGGACACCAGACGGGCAGGCGAGGTCAGGTCAGGTCAGGTCAGGACAGGTCAGGTCAGGTCAGGTCAGAGCACGGAAGGTACCGGGAATACCCCAACACACCACGCCACAAAACCGCGTCTAAATTTGGAAGGCTATACCACCACCACCACCACCACCACCACACCTCGACATCCTTAGCGGTAAACTCACACGAGCCGTTTTTCTTGTTGATGATCTCCGCCACACCGACCACCTCGCCCTCGTAGTTGCACACCGGCATACACAACACACTCATGGTCCGGTACCCTGTCCGCCGGTCCACGCTGGCGTCAAAACGGGGGTCCTGAGAGAGGCACAGACAGAGACAGAGAGAGAGAGAGAGAGAGAGAGAGAGAGAGAGAGAGAGAGAGAGAGAAAGGGGTAGTAGATTATATGATTTATAGAAAGATAGATAGATTGGTAGAGAGAGAGAGAGAGAGAGAGAGAGAGAGTAGGTGATATTAAAGTTTTTGTTATTATTTGCTCTCTCTCTCTCTCTCTCTCTCTCTCTCTCTCTCTCTCTCTCTCTCTCTCTCTCTCTCTCTCTCTTGTCCAGTGTTTGTAATTATAGTTAAAAGCTCCTCCTCCTCCTCCTCCTCCTCCTCCTCCTCCTCCTCCTCCTCCTCTGCGGTAAGAGGAGGAGGAGGAGAATCTGTGGTTCCTCGTTTTCTATGGAAATTTAATCTCCTCCTCCTCTCTTACTCCTCTCCTCCCTCCTCCTCCTCCTCCTCCTCCTCCTCCTCCTCCTCCTCCTCCTCCTCCTCCTCCTCCTCCTCCTCCTCCTCCTCCTCCCCTCCCCTCCTGCTCCTCCTCCTTTGGTGATTAAGACACTAATGAGTTGAAATTATATCCTCTCTCTCTCTCTCTCTCTCTCTCTCTCTCTCTCTCTCTCTCTCTCTCTCTCTCTCTCTCTCACCTGGTAAGCATCCTTGACATTGATAACTTCCTTCGTGTTGGCGACATGTCCTACGATGCCCACACCCCAGGGAAGAAGGATGTCCCTCTCGGCGGCGTTAGACAGGGCCTCCTCCAGCACTGTGAAGGGACACAGGGAAGAATAAGAATAAGAAAACACTCAGGCACTTTTTCCTTTCCTTGTTTTGGTCTGTATTCTAAAACGCTTTGCTCTCTCCCCATCACTGCTCTCCTAAGGCTCTACACTTGGCCCCTTCAGTACTGGGATGCATCTTTTTACCGTGGGTTTTGGGTGTGATTGGACGGTTTTATTGACATTAGGAAGGGTCTATGGAGGGCAGAAGATTAATGGCCACAGTCTTCACTATTTTAATCCCCCACATATACTTCTGTAAGTGTATAAGATCAAATAGTAAGTTAAATGAATATGGAAACGCGTCATGGTACTGAAGGGATTAAAGATTGATGGATTAGCAATATTTCTAATTACTTTAAAGGAGAAACTGTCTTGAAAACGTGGCTATTTGGCTCTGTGGCCTTGGAAAGCTGTCTTGGTGAGAGGGAAGGCGTTTCTGAGGCCACAGAGATGAGTAACAGCATTTTTAAGAGTGTTTCTCCTGTTGGTAATGCAGAAAACTCGTTAATGTGTCACTAGAATTACAGAAACCTCCTTAAAAACCCGTGTCACTTCAGCTAGAGCCCTTTGAAAATAGTGAAGGTGCTGAACGAAAGTTTTCTAAGGAGTGTTTCTCATGTTAATAATGCAGTAAACTTGGTAACATGCCTTTAGAATTACAGAAACACCTTAAAAACCCGTGCCACTTCAACAAGAGCCCTTTCAAAATAGACCACAGAGATAATTAGCCTCGTTATCAAAGTGTTTCTCCTGTTTGATAATGCAGAAAACTTGTTAACGCGTCACTAGAATTACAGAAACACTCTTAAAAACCCGTGTCATTTCAACTAAACTCTCTTAAAATAGACCACAGTGATTATTACCCGCGTTGTAAAGAGTGTTTCTCCTTTTGATAATGCAGAAAATTTGTTAACATGCCTTTAGAATTACAGAAACACTCTTAAAAACCCATGGCATTTCAACTAAACTCTCTTAAAATAGACCATAGAGATTATTAGCCGCGTTGTAAAGTGTTTCTCCTTTTGATAATGCAGAAAATTTGTTAACATGCCTTTAGAATTACAGAAACACCTTAAAAACCCGTGCCACTTCAACAAGAGCCTTTTCAAAATTGACCACAGAGATGATTAGCCTCGTTATCAAAGTGTTTCTCCTGTTTGATAATGCAGAAAACTTGTTAACATGTCACTAGAATTACAGAAACACTTAAAAACCCGTGTCATTTCAACTAAACTCCCTTAAAATAGACCATAGAGATTATTACCCGCGTTGTAAAGAGTGTTTCTCCTGTTTGATAACGCAGAAAACCTGTTAACGCGTCACTAGAATTACAGAAACACTCTTAAAAACCCGTGTCATTTCAACTAAACTCTCTTAAAATACACCCGCGTTGTAAAGAGTGTTTCTCCTATTGATAATGCAGAAAACTTGTTAACATGCCTTTAGAATTACAGAAACACCTTAAAAACCCGTGCCATTTCAACTAAACTCTCTTAAAATAGACCATAGAGATTATTAGCCGCGTTGTAAAGAGTGTTTCTCCTTTTGATAATGCAGAAAATTTGTTAACATGCCTTTAGAATTACAGAAACACTCTTAAAAACCCATGTCATTTCAACTAAACTCTCTTAAAATAGACCATAGAGATTATTACCCGCGTTGTAAAGTGTTTCTCCTTTTGATAATGCAGAAAACTTGTTAACATGCCTTTAGAATTACAAAAACACCTTAAAAACCCGTGCCACTTCAACAAGAGCCCTTTCAAAATAGACCACAGAGATTATTAGCCGCGTTGTCAAGAGTGTTTCTCCTAATGTTAACGCAGAAAACCTGTTAACGCGTCACTAGAATTACAGAAACACCCTTAAAAACCCGTGTCACTTATAGAGCCCTTTGAAAATAGAGAAGGCACAGTGGCATTGGAAAATTGTCATAGTAAGAGGGGAAGGCATTTTTAAGAGTGTTTTTATGATTCTTGTGATGGATTGGCAAGATTTCTATTTCATCATAAGGAAAAACTGTCTTAAAAACCCGATTACTTGTCTCAAAGGCCTTGGAAAACTGTCGTAATGAGAAAATAAAGCTTTTTAAGGGTGTTTTTGTGGTTCTGGTGATGGATTGGTAAAATTTCTTGATTATTAGTAGTAAAAACAGCATTGAATACCCGGCTACTTGTCTCTATGGCCTTGTTGAAGAAGTGAAGGCGTTTCTGAATACAGACGCACGTGTTAGCCATTATTTGCTTTAATTTGGTAAGGTTGGGTAATGTTTGGGTGGGGAGGGCTGGGCTGTGTTGAGGGGAAGGGGGATAGATGGGAGAAGGGAGAAGATAAAGGGAAGGGGAGAAAAGTTAAAGGTTGGTTAAGGTAAGGTCAGGTTAGTTAAGACAAGGTTAGGTTGGGTGTACAGTACGTGTGTGTGTGTGTGTGTGTGTGTGTGTGTGTGTGTGTGTGTGTGTGTGTGTGTGTGTGTGTGTGTGTGTGTGTGGGCAGAGGTGGAGGTGAGAGAAAGTTAGTTTAAGTTGGAATGGTTTGGGAGAGAGAGAGAGAGAGAGAGAGAGAGAGAGAGAGAGAGAGAGAGATTGGAAGAGGAGGAGGAAGAGGAAAAAGAAGAAGAAGAAGAAGAAGAAGAAAGTTGAAGAGGGAAAGGAATGAACAGAAAGAGGAGGAGGAGGAGGAGGAGGAGGAGGAGGAGAAGAAGAAGAAGGAGGAGGAGGGAAGCGGAGATAATTGACATCATTATACAAGAGAGAGAGAGAGAGAGTGTGTGTGTGTGTGTGTGTGTGTGTGTGTGTGTGTGTGTGTGTGATTTTTTCATTCCTAGCACTGCCACCAGCAATGTAAAAACGCTCTTAATGGTAAATATGTAGTGGCGGTTCCCAAGAGTGTTTCTCCTGTTAGTAATGTAGAAATGTTAATCTGTCACTGTCACCTTAAAAACACCCTTAAAAACCCGCGTGTCACTTCAACTAGAGCATTTTAAAGAGTGTTTCTCCTGTTACTAATGTAGAAATGTTAATCTGTCACTGTCACCTTAAAAACACCCTTAAAAACCCGCGTGTCACTTCAACTAGAGCATTTTAAAGAGTGTTTCTCCTGTTACTAATGTAGAAATGTTAATCTGTCACTGTCACCTTAAAAACACCCTTAAAAACCCGCGTGTCACTTCAACTAGAGCATTTTAAAGAGTGTTTCTCCTGTTAATAATGTAGAAATGTTAATCTGTCACTGGAACCATAAAAACATCCTTAAAAACCCGCGTGTCACTTCAACTAGAGCCTTTGGAAAGTCGTGGCGGTTCTCAAGAGTGTTTCTCCTGTTAATAATGCAGTGTAAGTTCTCAGGACCAGTACTCTTGTCAACAATATAGAAACCTTATCAAGACTACCACTAGAACCATAGCAACACGCTGCCCTACCCTCACAAACTCTCCCACTGCACCATCACACTTTCCTTCACCAATCTACCCAAACCGTATTCACCTTTGTAAAATAAAATGGTCTAATAATATTCAAAACTCGCCTTTCTTTAGTCATTCTGGTTATTAATTGGTGATTCTTTACAGCTTCAGAAACTCATATAAGGGATTAAAATAGTGAAGACTGTGACCATTAATCTTCTGACCTCCATAGACCCTTCCTAATGTCAATAAAATGGTCTAATGGTACACAAATCTCAAGGTAAAATGTCCCAGTATTGAAGGGGTTGAAATAGTGAAGGCTGTGACCATTAATCTTCTGACCTCCATAGACCCTTCCTAATGTCAATAAAATGGTCTAATGGTACACAAATCTCAAGGTAAAAATGTGTCCCAGTACTGAAGGGGTTAAAATAGTGAAGGCTGTGACCATTAATCTTCTGCCCTCCATAGACCCTTCCCAATGTCAATAAAATGGTCTAATGGTACACAAATCTCAAGGTAAAAATGTGTCCCAGTACTGAAGGGGTTAAAATAGTGAAGGCTGTGACCATTAATCTTCTGCCCTCCATAGACCCTTCCCAATGTCAATAAAATGGTCTAATGGTACACAAATCTCAAGGTAAAAATGTGTCCCAGTATTGAAGGGGTTGAAATAGTGAAGACTGTGGCCATTAATCTTCTGCCCTCCATAGACCCTTCCTAATATCAATAAAATGGTCTAATGGTACACAAAACAGTAAAAATCAGAAACACCTTCCCTTCTCACTACGTCAATTTTCCACAGCCACAGCCACAGCCGGGTTTTCAGGACAGTTTCTCTTAATAATAATCTAGAAATCTTGCTAAGGCTTCACCACAATCACAAAAATACTCTTAAAAACACGAGTACCTTCACCGAGAGCCTTTGCAGAGTAGTAATGGCGAGAGAGCAAAGAGTTTTCAATACAGCCTTAACTGTTTCTTCTGCCACACAGCCCTGCAAGAACCGCCTACGAGGGATACTGCTGTTGACCTTCCTGTAGTATTCTCGAAGCTCTATCCCCGGCCCCTCACCACCACTTGACACCCCACAACTGTCTCAAGTCTTACCTGTGTCCACCGTGACGTCGAAGAGCTTAGCCACCAGCATTCGATTGTGTCTGGGGCCCTGGGCGAGGAAGAGAGAGGCCCTGTCCGCGTTGGTGAGATGGCCCACGTTAACCAGGATCTTGTGGCAGAGAGTGTCAATATCCAGCTCTGTACTAATGTCACGGATCAGCTCCATAAACAATTCAGGCTCCGTTAAGCGCTCCACCTGCTTGGGAGAGTGAGGAAAGCTGGTGTTTGGGTGTATTTGGAGATATTTTAAGGGTGTTTTGTTGTGTTTGGGTGATTTTAAGAGTTTTTTTGGTGTGTTTTAAAGGATATTTGGTGTGTTGTGGTGTGTTTGGGGGGATTTTAAGGGTGTTTTGTTGTGTTTTGTTGTGTTTTAAGGTTTTTTTTGTGTGTTTTATGTGTTTTGAGATAGTTTCAAGAGAATTTCGATGTGTTTGGTGTGTTTTGAATGCGTTGGGTGGGTTTTTTGGTGTGTTGTGGTGTGTTTTGGTGTTTTGAATGTGTTTGAGTGTTTTTGAATGTGTTTGAGTGTGTTTCTGTGTGTTTTGGGTGTGTTTGGGTGTTTTGAATGTGTTTGGGTATGTTTTGGGTGTATTTTAGTGTGTTTCTGTGTGTTTTGGGTGTGTTGTGGTGTGTTTTGGGTGTATTCTAGTGTGTTTCTGTGTGTTTTGGGTGTGTTTGGTGTGTTTTGTGTTGTGTGTGTGGGTGTATTCTGGTGTGTTTCTGTGTGTGTGTTTGGTGTGTTTTGGGTGTGTTGTGTTTGGGTGTTTGTGATGTGTTTTGGGTGTGTTTGGTGTGTTTCAGTGTGCTTGGGTGTGTTTTAGTGTATTTTGGTGTGTTTGAGGATGTTTCACTGTCTTTCTGCGGTGTTTGGGTGTGTTTGTGTGTAGTGTATTTGGTGTGTTTGAGGATGCTGTCTTTCTAGGTGTTTAGGTGTGTTTAAGGGTTTAAGGAAGATGGTGTTTTGGGTGTTTAGGTGTGTTTTATAAGGCTGTTTTGGTGTGTTTAAGGAGGTTTTAAGTGTTTTGGTGTTGAAGGGTATTTTGGTGTGTTTTAAGGGTTTTTTGGTGTGTTGTGTGTTTAAAGTTTTTTGGTGTGTTTGGGTGTGTTTTAATGGTTTCTGGTGTGTTGTGGTGTGTTGTGGTGTGTTTAAGTTTTTTTGGGGTGTGTTTTGGTGTGTTTGGGGGATTTTAAGGGTGTTTTTCGTGTGTTTTGGTGTGTTGTAAGGTTTTTTTGGTGTGTTGGTGTGTTTTAAGTGTGTTTTGGTGTGTTTGGGGATGTTTAAGTGTGTTTTTCGTGTGTTTGGTGTGTTTAAGGTTTTTGGTGTGTTTTGGTGTGTTGTGTTTTAAGTGTGTTTTGGTGTGTTTGGGGTGTTTTAAGATGTTTTGGTGTGTTTGTGTGTTTTAAGTGTTTTTGGTGTGTTTTGGGATTTTAAGGGTGTTTTGGTGTGTTTTGGGGTGTTTTGGTGTGTTTTGAGATGTTTGGTGTGTTTTGTGATGTTTTGGTGTGTTTTGGTGTGTTTTGGTGTGTTTTAGGATGTTTTGTGTGTGTGTGTTTTGGTGTTTTTGTGTTGTGTTTGGTGTTTTGGTGTTTTGGGATGTTTTGGTGTGTTTTGGTGTGTTTTGGTGTGTTTTGGATGTTTTGGTGTGTTTGGTGTGTTTGGTGTGTTTTGTGATGTTTTGGTGTGTGTTTGGTGTGTTTAGTGTTTGGTGTGTTTTGAGATGTTTTGGTGTGTTTGGGATGTTTTGGTGTGTTTTGGATGTTTTGGTGTGGGATGTGTTTTGGGTGTTTGATGTGTCTCTCTCTCTCTCTCTCTCTCTCTCTCTCTCTCTCTCTCTCTCTCTCTCTCTCTCTCTCTCTCTCTCTCTC
This sequence comes from Portunus trituberculatus, assembly GCF_017591435.1. Lineage (NCBI taxonomy): Eukaryota > Metazoa > Arthropoda > Malacostraca > Decapoda > Portunidae > Portunus > Portunus trituberculatus. The sequence goes on from NC_059280.1 coordinate 4,291,025, forward strand.
TCTCTCTCTCTCTCTCTCTCTGATACCTTCTTCGCCTTGGCCTTCGGAGAGAGCCAAGAAGTGATAGAGTTCCTCCTGCTTGGATACGAATAGTTAGCCACGAGGTGAGTGTGTGTCTCAGTTGGTGTGCCTGATGTGGGACTCTCCCGTGCCTCTGAGTCCGTGGAGAGGAGACTTCGCCCA
>NC_059280.1:4316207-4321207 GCF_017591435.1 Portunus trituberculatus
GTTCTTTTTTCTTCTTTTCCCGCTGTGTCCACCTCTTGTATATGGCGTCCTTGTATTTGTGTGGGTCGGTGAAGAGGATGCGTCCCAGCCGGCCCTGCCTGTACATTGTCCCTGCCACAAGCGGGGGTGGTTGTGGTGACAGGTTGTTGGTTTTGGCTCTGTACATTGTCAGTGAGGCTGGTGTGTTGTCTGTACATTGTCAGTGAGGCTGGTGTGTTGTCTGTACATTGTCAGTGAGGCTGGTGTGTTGTCTGTACATTGTCAGTGAGGCTGGTGTGTTGTCTGTACATTGTCAGTGAGGCTGGTGTGTTGTCTGTACATTGTCAGTGAGGCTGGTGTGTTGTCTGTACATTGTCAGTGAGGCTGGTGTGTTGTCTGTACATTGTCAGTGAGGCTGGTGTGTTGTCTGTACATTGTCAGTGAGGCTGGTGTGTTACATTGTCTGTACATTGTCAGTGAGGCTGGTGTGTTGTCTGTACATTGTCAGTGAGGCTGGTGTGTTGTCTGTACATTGTCAGTGAGGCTGGTGTGTTGTCTGTACATTGTCAGTGAGGCTGGTGTGTTGTCGTACAGTTGGTCCTCACACATTATCCTTGTTTTAAATGCCTTGTAAATTTCTAGACTGACTTTGCTCTGGACTTCTTTTCTCCACTCTTCTGTGTCCCAGCGTTCCAATTTCATTTTTAGTTCTTCTTTACTTAGTGTGTCTCTGTCTTTCAGTTCTATCTTTGTACACTGGAGGTATTTGTTGACTGTCTTTATCCAGTTGTAGTTGAAGGCTCTCATCAAGGTGTAAATTTCTTTTAGGAGCCTGTTTCTGCATTCTTCTTCTCTAGTTTCATTATCTGGTGTTATTGTTTTAAAAGTGTCGTTGATATATTTAAGGTAGAGCAGCTTCCCTTCTATAATTCTTCTTTTCATGCTGGATGCTCCTAATATTGTCCTATAAACGCTGTTCTCTATCGCTTGTAGCTTACATATTTCTGCTTCTGTAAAATTCACTATGTTTGCTCCATACAATATAGATGGTAGACAGATGTTTTTCCAGTAAGCTTTTCCTATTGTTACTTTGTGGCAGCTCTTTGCTATGATGGAATATGCCAGGTTAGCCATCCTTTGTGAAGATGTTTCTGCTGTTTGTTAATGTTATGCCCAGGTATTTAATCTCCTCTGTTACTTGTATGCCCTCTATTTCTTCTGGCTGGTTTTCCATATTATAGAATGTTGCTTTTGCTTTTGTTTATTTCAAGTCCACAGTCTCTGCTTATTTCTGTTAGTAGTTTTATGTTATGTTTGGCTCTTTCTACATTTTGGGACAGTAAGAGCCCATCATCAGCAAAAAATAGACCACTTATGTTGATGTTAACACTTCCGAAACCTCTTTCTTCTTCCATTCTGTTGATAATTAGATATGTTATAAGTTTAAAAAAAGGTGGTAGAGCCAGTGCAGCCTTGTCTTATTCCACTGGTCACTGTTACCTTATTGTTTCTCTCATTTGTTACTTTTATTAAGGTATTATCTTCTTTATAAATGTTGGCAATGGCACTTATTATATCTGGATGTATCTTGTATTTTATCATGGCTTCAACTATCTTTTCCCTCTTTATAGAATCAAATGCCTTGGTATAATCTATGGATGTAACAATGAGTGGCTTCCCCATGCAAAAGCTGTCCTCTATGCAGAACTGTAGCATGAATAAGTTGTCTTCTATTCTTGCCCCTTTGCTAAATCCTGCTGGACTTTCTTTTGTTTCGTTATTACTTCTTAAGTGATCCTCTATTTTGTCTTTAAGTATGGCCATGAATATTTTATATGTATAATTTGTCAGTGCAATTGGGCGTAGTTCTTTGGCCGTCGGTTTTGTCTTTTTAGGAATCATTTTCGTCTGTGACGTTCTCCATTCATGAGGTATGTCGCCTGTTTCTAGTATGTTATTAAAACATTTTGTTATTGTGCTTATGCAATTTTTCTTGGTAATGAGTGCCTTATAGAATTCAGGTTTACACTGGTCTGGTCCAGCTGCCTTTTTGCCTCTCAGATTTTTTATTACTTTTATTACTTCGTCTTCAGATATGATGTTATTTTGCATTGGTTTCATTCCATCTTGAATCTGGTAGGCCATGTCCATGTGTTCACGCAAGGTATGTGGTAGCATGTAGTTTAGATCAGTTTGAGGAATTTGTCCATTCATCATGTGTTCTTCTCTGTAGTTTTGTTTGGTTTCTTCCTTCCAGGCTTCACAGATAAAGTTGTCTTGCTTTTGATAAATTGTTTTCCAGAATGCCTCTATTTCTCTTATTGCTTCTTCTTCTGGTAATAGTTTGCCTTCCTTATCATATATTTGTAGATCAACTTGTTACGGTTCTAGAGGCAGAGTGACAAGATTTCTTCATTTCTCGTCTTAACAGGAGAAACACTTGTAAACCCTGCCTGTCATCTGTGTGGCCTTGGAAAACAGTCTTGGTGACAGGATAAAGGCGGTTCACACGTGCCAATTTGTGACTAAAATTTTACGTAGGTAGAGTTTCTGACTCATCCCTTCTAGTCGGAAAGTGTCAGACATAGCGACTGGAAAGTATGGACTAGTTGGCGCTTTGGCGGGAATTGAATGTGAACAAACAGCTCCCCGCCAAGATGTCTTCCTGCAGTGACGATGCTGAAGCGGTGGTTGGTCTTCTTGTGGCGGGTGTCGGAAGAGTCAGCATAAGAGAAAATGTGTGTGGATACGTCCCTGGCTAAGTAGGAGAAGGAAAGGAGTGTCCACCACACACTGATCTTAACCAGACTGCACAATTGCGATCAAACTCAATCCTGTCAAGTCTTCAATCCTCACCTCACCAACACCCTGCATTCACGGAAGCAGTGACAAGGTTTCTGCATTATCAACAGGAGAAACACTTGAAAACGCCGCTAATCATCTTTGTGGCCTTGAAAACTGGCAAGGTGAAAGAATGAAGTATTTTAGGGAAGTTTTTACGTTTCTAGAGGCAGAGTGACATAATTTCTATATCGTTAATTGGAGAAACACTTGAAAACGCCGCTAATCATCTTTGTGGCCTTGGAAATAAGTCGTTTTGAGAGAATAAAACGTTTCTGAATAGGAGGAACATTAGTTGAGTCATCCCTACCCTGTGTGTGTGTGTGTGTGTGTGGCAGGGCATCATCTCGCTCTCTACTGACTGCCTGCTTTGTACTGGCTCGTGTTACTGCTGATTCCCACCGCACAACACAAATGGCTGCCGCTGTGTTGTGTTCTGCCACCACCACTACTACCACCACCACCACCATCCCTGCACGTTTCAATCTCTGGCATGTATTGTGAAAAGTTTTGCCCTCACCATCACTGCTTTCCAAAGGCTCCAGTCGTAGGTACTCCAGTTTTAGAGCATTTCTATGGTTCTGGTGGTAAATTGGTAAGTTTTCTGATTTATTAAAAGGAGAAATTGCTTTGAGAATCCACCTTATTGTTTATGTGGCCTTGGAAAACTGTAGTGAAAGGGAAGGTGTTTGTGTGTGTGTGTGTGTGTGTGTGTGTGTGCTATACAAGAAAAACTGCACTAAGGTCACACGTACAATGGTTGTGTCCTGATAGGTGATATGAGCGGAAGACTGGGAATAAAGGTGAGAGAGCTAATCTGCAATGATAATCCTGTCAGTTCCCCTTTAGCATCGTGCCCGGTACTGAATGCTGATGTGAACCTCGCCAACAGTAATGCTGAAGTGCTGATGTCACTGTGATGTGTATGATGTGTATGTGATGTGCATGATGTGTTGGTGATCAATAATCTTCAAACTCCAGCTAAACATTTTGTTGGTGATAAGACTCTTAAGAAGCGAGACACTTGGCTTTGGGAGCTCGATACCTGCATTGCCTCCAGGATACTGATCCCACATATACTAGATTCTAGTGTTGCAACGCAGTGACCTGCCATCTGACCACGCCCCAATAACACTACCAATGGCCAGCACTGGTATGCATCTGGTTAGTCTTCTCAAGAGGGCAGTGTCACTGGGAGATCACTCTGCACTGTGTGGAAGTACTAGATCAAGTCAACTCAGTACAAAACCAATTTCCTTTGACAAAATTAATACACAAAATTGAAGGCTAATGTTGCTCAAGCAAGTGTAGTTGATGATGGCAACATTGATGTGTTAACAGAGCGACGTGTGATGTTCTCCATACATGTGCAGAAAACAGCGTGGCGTTTAATTGCCACGATGAGGACGCTGGAGGTACAATGGGAAGGTGAGCCAGAATACTACGTGACAATGATGACGCAAGAGTGTGGAGAGCTGTACACTGGAAGGGAAGTACTGGCTCGACAGATGCTGCTGGTGATATTCGTCCCAGTGATGAGGACTTTAAAGTTCCCTTAGAGAATGTGTTTAACCCTCCTGTGAGTGCAGGCCATCCTCGTGACGATGTTAGCTCTGATGTGTCTTTACCGATCCTAAATGACTCTATTACATTAATGGAGGTGGAAGATCAAATGAAGAAGCTTAAACTTAATGAAGCTTGTGGTCTAGATGGACTTTCACCAAGTGTACTTTCTCTCTTGCCAGCATAATGGTTAGCAACCTTGGCTAGTCTCTTCAACATTTTCTTCAAGGGTCAATACCCTACACCACGGGTTACACCAAACTGATGACTTTATTCAAGAAGGGAGACACACAGGACCCACACAACTCGTGACATTAGTGTGGCAAATTCCTTATTCAAGTTGTACGGTACAGTTTTGTGCTAGAGACTGTGTGAGTGGTTCAAACCGTACAGAGAGGAGGCGGGAGCTGGGAAAAGGTTGATGTGTGGAGCATATCGTTACGCTGCGACTCCTTACTGACACAGCTAAGAGAAGGAAAATGAAGTTGTTTGTTACACTTGTTGATTCTGCTAAAGCGTATGACCTCGTGCCCAGATGTACATTGATCTCTATCGTAAAACAGAGAGGGTGTGGTGATGGTGATGCTTGGTGCTATATTGCTATGTATCGCGTTACT
>NC_059280.1:4326207-4338707 GCF_017591435.1 Portunus trituberculatus
AAGTACTTATCCTACACCCTGGACATCCCCACGCCCTCTCTCTCCCGCAGGATGTCATGGCGGCACGTCCTACAGTACTGGATGATGCGGTTCACCTTCGGGGCCATTTATTATTACCCAAAATGCCTGGTGAAGTTAAATGTTTGGTTCAGACGAGTGATTCATAAGGTGTTGGTGAATGACAGGCTCAACTTGCTGGCATACAGGAAGGGACAGGCTGACCTTGCTGTGCCCTTGAAGGATTTTGAAGGATACGGTGTCTCCAGATGTCCTTTCAGTGTTGGGTAGTGGTGTGTAGGGTCTCTCTCTCTCTCTCTCTCTCTCTCTCTCTCTCTCTCTCTTTGGCCAGTGATCTAGTCATGTATTTAAGACTTTTTGTGAATAAATGTATTACTTTTGAGTTACATTGTTTATTTCCTCCTCCTCCTCCTCCTCCTGGGGATTGGTACGAGGGGTCACTGCTATACAGTGTGTGGCGCCCTGTAAAGGGAAGTGCACTTTTACAGTGGTTGTACCGAGCTGGGGTGTGATTTACTGCTGTCTCTCTCAAAAGTACCAGGCAAGGCTGCCGCGCCACCTCTTTAACACCACACTGTGTCTACATACACACTACACAACACTGCCTACACGCACAGATAGCCCAGAGTGAACGGTCACTACTACTACTCTCGACCTGTGACGGGCTGTGTTTGGAGAGGGCCTTGTCAACCATTGATCATCATTGGAAATTAAAGTACCCTAGGAAACCAGCGTACGGCGTCCCTACAGGGAAAGTATGCTATCTCAGTGGATTGAACGGAGCTGGGGCCTGATTGACTGCTGCCTCCCTAGAAAGCGCCAGGCAAGGCTGCCGCACCACCCATTCCACACACACTGTGCATCCACGTACACAATGCACACACAACATGACATTCACCAAGCTTTAACACCTTCCCTCACAAACACAAGTACTCACACACACATTAAACATTTCCTTTTCACTCTCTACTAAAATTCCATGTAGTTTTTCCATATCACATGGTCCTGCCTTTTTTCCTTCCAGCCTCGACTGGAGGGAGGGGTGGGTGGGGAGGAGCCTAGTAAGGACCTCAGGGTCTGTTGCTGTTGGTTTTCCTTTGTATTCCTTTGTGTTCTTACCACTACTACTACTACTACTACTACTACTACTACTACTTCTAAGTGCTACTACTACTACTATTACTACTACTACTCCTACTACTACTACTACTACTACTACTGCTAAGTGCTACTACTACTACTATTACTACTACTACTCTTACTACTACTACTACTACTACTACTACTACTACTACTACACACAACAACAACAACAACAACAATTACTGCTGCTACTGCTACACACAACAACAACAACAACAACAACACTACTACTACTAGTACTACTACTACTACAACAACAACAACAACAACAACAACAACAACAACAACAACTACTACTACTACTACTACTACTACTACTACTACTACTACTACAACAACAACTACTACTATTACTACTACTACTACAACAACTACTCCTACTACTACTATTACCACCACCACTAGCACCACCACCACCACCACTACTACAGCTACCACCACTAACACCACCACTACTACTATTACTACCACCTACTACTACTACTACTACTACTACTATTGTTCTCTCATCCTCCTCTACTCGGCCATCCAGGTGGGTTGTTTGCCTTTACTTCTCTAATCCACTCTCATTACAAATCAAGGAAGGTTTTGTGTTTTAACGTGGCAATGCAGCGAACCCCTTCAGCACCAGGACGTGTTTCCCTATTTATTCTGGTGACTATTTGGTGGTTTTCTACAGCTTCAGAAACTAATGTGGGGGATTAAAATAGTGAAGACTGTGGCCATTAATCTTCTGTCCTCCAAACACCCTTCCTAATGTCAGTAAAATGGTCTAATGGTACACAAATCTCAAGGTAAAGATGTGTCACAGTATTGAAGGGATTAAAATAGTGAAGACTGTGGCCATTAATCTTCTGCCCTCCATAGACCCTTCCTAACGTCAATAAAATGGTCTAATGGTACACAAATCTCAAGGTAAAGATGTGTCCCAGTACTGAAGGGATTAAAATAGTGAAGACTGTGGCCATTAATCTTCTGCCCTCCATAGACCCTTCCTAATGTCAATAAAATGGTCTAATGGTACACAAATCTCAAGGTAAAGATGTGTCCCAGTACTGAAGGAATTAAAATAGTGAAGACTGTGGCCACTAATCTTCTGCCCTCCATAGACCCTTCCTAATGTCAATAAAATGGTCTAATGGTACACAAATCTCAAGGTAAAGATGTGTCCCAGTACTGAAGGATTAAAATAGTGAAGACTGTGGCCATTAATCTTCTGCCCTCCATAGACCCTTCCTAATGTCAATAAAATGGTCTAATGGTACACAAATCTCAAGGTAAAGATGTGTCCCAGTACTGAAGGGATTAAAATAGTGAAGACTGTGGCCATTAATCTTCTGCCCTCCATAGACCCTTCCTAATGTCAATAAAATGGTCTAATGGTACACAAATCTCAAGGTAAAGATGTGTCCCAGTACTGAAGGGATTAAAATAGTGAAGACTGTGGCCATTAATCTTCTGCCCTCCATAGACCCTTCCTAATGTCAATAAAATGGTCTAATGGTACACAAATCTCAAGGTAAAATGTGTCCCAGTACTGAAGGGATTAAAATAGTGAAGACTGTGGCCATTAATCTTCTGCCCTCCATAGACCCTTCCTAATGTCAATAAAATGGTCTAATGGTACACAAATCTCAAGGTAAAATGTGTCCCAGTACTGAAGGGGTTAAAATAGTGAAGACTGTGGCCATTAATCTTGTGCCCTCCATAGACCCTTCCTAATGTCAATAAAATGGTCTAATGGTACACAAATCTCAAGGTAAAGATGTGTCCCAGTACTGAAGGGATTAAAATAGTGAAGACTGTGGCCATTAATCTTCTGCCCTCCATAGACCCTTCCTAATGTCAATAAAATGGTCTAATGGTACACAAATCTCAAGGTAAAGATGTGTCCCAGTACTGAAGGGATTAAAATAGTGAAGACTGTGGCCATTAATCTTGTGCCCTCCATAGACCCTTCCTAATGTCAATAAAATGGTCTAATGGTACACAAATCTCAAGGTAAAGATGTGTCCCAGTACTGAAGGGGTTAGAATAGTGAAGACTGTGGCCATTAATCTTCTGCCCTCCATAGACCCTTCCTAATGTCAATAAAATGGTCTAATCACACCAAAAATTCAGGGTAAAAATGCGTTCCAATACTGAAGGAGTTAAGTTCATATTCTCAAGCTTTTCTGCGCTTTACCGCCACTATTTCAAAAGGCTTTATTTAGATTTACAAGAAAACTCCGCTAATCATCTCTGTGACCTTGAAAACTAATGATGGTAATAAAAAAAGCGTTTTAAGCAGGTTTTTACGGTTCTAGAGGCAGAGTGACAAGATTTCGACATTATTAAGTAAAGAAACACTCTTGAAAACCCCGCCAGTCATCTCTGTGGCCTTGGAAAACAGTCGTGATGAGAGAATACAGTGTTTCTGAATACAGGCCTTAGTGAGAAGAGAGGTGGGAGCACAGACACTGTTGGCCTTGCTCTTGTGTTCATTTCTTTTACGTGAAATTAATCGCCACAGGATCTGTCCACTGTATCCTTCTCCACGGATTGTTACCAGTCTCTTGGTCACGAACACACACACACACACACACACACACACACACACACACACACACACACACACACACACACAATTGGATAAGTGTAGATATGGAGACGGGGCCACACGAGCATAAAGCCCAGGCCCTGTAAAACTACAACTAGGTAAAACAACTAGGTAAATACACACACACAAACACACACACACCGCGTAGTGTAGTGGTTAGCACGCTCGACTCACAATCGAGAAGGCCCGGTTCGAGTCCCAGGAAGCGGCGAGGCAAATGGGCACGGCTCTTAATGTGTGGGGGTGTGTTCACCTAGCAGTAAATAGGTACGGGGTGTAACTGGAGGGGTTGTGGCCTCGCTGTCCCGGTGTGTGGAGTGTGTTGTGGTGTGTTAATGTGTAGGGTGTGTTGAGGCAGCAGTAAATAGGTACGGGGTGTAACTGGAGGGTTGTGGCCTCGCTGTCCCGGTGTGTGGAGTGTGTTGTGGTGTGTTAATGTGTAGGGTGTGTTGAGGCAGCAGTAAATAGGTACGGGGTGTAACTGGAGGGGTTGTGGCCTCGCTGTCCCGGTGTGTGGAGTGTGTTGTGGTGTGTTAATGTGTAGGGTGTGTTGAGGCAGCAGTAAATAGGTACGGGGTGTAACTGGAGGGGTTGTGGCCTCGCTGTCCCGGTGTGTGGAGTGTGTTGTGGTGTGTTAATGTGTAGGGTGTGTTGAGGCAGCAGTAAATAGGTACAGGGTGTAACTGGAGGGGTTGTGGCCTCGCTGTCCCGGTGTGTGGAGTGTGTTGTGGTGTGTTAATGTGTAGGGTGTGTTGAGGCAGCAGTAAATAGGTACGGGGTGTAACTGGAGGGGTTGTGGCCTCGCTGTCCCGGTGTGTGGAGTGTGTTGTGGTGTGTTAATGTGTAGGGTGTGTTGAGGCAGCAGTAAATAGGTACGGGGTGTAACTGGAGGGGTTGTGGCCTCGCTGTCCCGGTGTGTGGAGTGTGTTGTGGTGTGTTAATGTGTAGGGTGTGTTGAGGCAGCAGTAAATAGGTACGGGGTGTAACTGGAGGGTTGTGGCCTCGCTGTCCCGGTGTGTGGAGTGTGTTGTGGTGTGTTAATGTGTAGGGTGTGTTGAGGCAGCAGTAAATAGGTACGGGGTGTAACTGGAGGGGTTGTGGCCTCGCTGTCCCGGTGTGTGGAGTGTGTTGTGGTGTGTTAATGTGTAGGGTGTGTTGAGGCAGCAGTAAATAGGTACGGGGTGTAACTGGAGGGGTTGTGGCCTCGCTGTCCCGGTGTGTGGAGTGTGTTGTGGTCTCAGTCCTACCCGAAGATCGGTCTATGAGCTCTGAGCTCGCTCTGTAATGGGGAAGACTGGCTGGGTGACCAGCAGGCGACCAAGGTGAATTACACACACACACACACACACACACACACACACACACACACACACACACATTTGGGTGTGTCTCCTTTGACGTGTAGCCCCTATTCACCTAGCAGTGAGTAGGTAGGGGATGTAAATGGAGGAGTTGTGAGGTTGTTGTCCCGGTGTGTGGTGTGTGCCTGGTCTCAGGCCTAGCCCAAGATCGGAAATAATGAGCTCTGAGCTCGTTCCGTAGGGTAACATCTGGCTGTCTCGTCAGAGACTGCACCAGATCAAACAGTCAAACACACACACACACACACACACACACACAAACACACAATGGTTTAAATGTATAAGAGATGAAAAATATTTGTTACCTTTAAAATTATCGTTTTCTATGACTACTTCAAGGGTCATTGTATCATTATGTTTGCATCTTTTAGGAACATTAATTAATATAATGAAATCTATATAAAGTAAGAATATAATATATGTAATTGTATTTGAATATCACTGTTTATATAAAGGCTTGTGTTAGCAAAATAAACCTGCAAAATGTCGACATCACATTTTAAATATTAGTTTTCTCATTCCATGGTGCATAGATGGTACTATTTGCTTTAATTTAAGTAACTATAAAATAATTTGAGTTATTTTTCTGATTAAAGAGGACGTATTGTGTTTAAATAGCAGTACTCCACAAAATATCGAGATGATAATTATTATATTTTTCTCCTCCTACAATCAATAAATCTAATATATAACCTAAAATAACATTATCATAAAATACCTCAATTCAATTTACACAAACAAATCAAAATAAAACTGGAAAACAAGCAAAACAAGTAGAAAAGAACCATTGCGCCCCACGTGTTGTTGTCTTCCTTTCATTTCTGAGCCAGGCAGAAGGCGGCATGGTGAGCAAACTTTTCACATTTTTCACACTTTACACCCTCCATAGGCCACCCGCGCCATGGTAGACCGTAAGTAACTAGTGCTGGGGTGTATGGGCGTGCGGGCGTGGCGAGGGGAGGGCGTGGGCGGCGTGAAATAAGGAAAAATAGGAAGATATGAGGGAGGAAGGTTTAAGACGTGTGTTTGTGTTTATTAATGTGTGTGTGTGTGTGAGTTTGTGTGTTTGTGGTGTTTTAGTAGTGGTGTGTGTGTAGGGAAAGGTTTGGCTAGCAGTGTTTTAAATCTTACTTTTGGCGTGTTATTCATTCATTTATTATTATTGTTAAGGTATTCTCTCTCTCTCTCTCTCTCTCTCTCTCTCTCTCTCTCTCTCTCTCTCTTGCAATGTCCTTTTTTTGGTGGTTGGCAGACATGGCGGGTGGAAACAGGCCTTTGCAACGCTCTCTCTCATTATCTTCGTTATTTCATTACAAACTCTGGTAAATTTGCAGTATGAACCAATATAGCCTGTCTTACATTTTTTTCCCCTGTGTCTATCAAGCTTGGGACCTCCTGGGAAAGCGGGGTTTTAAGGGGGGGGGGAGAGGACCTAACCTAAATTTTGTCCTGAAGCTTATATTAATTTCCGATAGGGTCAAATGGTGTTAGAAATGCTGGTAGAAGTAACCTTACCTTAACTTAATTTAATTTCGTATAGGGTGAGGTGGTAAGAGTGTGGTGTGGACCGGGAGAGTGTGTGTAGTGACGTGTGGTGTGTTTTCCTATAGGGTGAGGTGGTAGGAGTGTGATGTGGACCGGGAGAGTGTGTGTAGTGACGTGGTGTGTTTTCCGATAGGGTGAGATGGTAGGAGTGTGGTGTGGACCGGGAGAGTGTGTGTAGTGACGTGTGGTGTGTTTTCCTATAGGGTGAGGTGGTAGGAGTGTGGTGTGGACCGGGAGAGTGTGTGTAGTGACTCAGTAATGGATCAGCTATTAGTGTTGTTATTAGGGAAGTTTGAATATTAGCTCGTGTGTAAAGCTTTCTTGAAGTGTTTAGTCTTAAGCTTAAGTTTGAGAAGATTTCGACTGAATATGCGGATATGGAAAGAATAAATAAATAAACTTAACCTCATATCAAACTTATTTTTTCAACTATACGATAAATTTGGTCCTAAGAATAGTGTGTTGTGGAGAATTTTAGACCATCACTCTTAGTTTGAAGGGAATGCTAAATGTAATCTGTAAACTCATGGTATATTTGCCACACTGTCTTGGAAGTGTGAGGATGATGGCAGGCACTCTTCAAAGGTGACAGTTGCCGCAGGGGACGATCGAGTGTACACTTCACATCAACAAAACGTGGTGTCGCTGGTGTTGCTGCGGTGTTCCCTCTGGCACCGACGCTGACACCACCTGGCAACCTGTCCACATTCTTGGTCAACTTCATTTAATTTGTACATCATTTCTTGCCCAAATGTTCTCCAATCTGTATGAACACTGGTGATGTGGTGGCCTCGCAGCACCCTGGGAGTCTTGAGGTGTGGTCAGTGTTTGCTGTGGAGGCGAGAGTGGCGTGACATCACATTGTAAAAATTTGTAGGACGGTGCTGTGTTGGAAGGCTGGGCGGTGCTGTGTCAGAGGGCTGGGTGGTGCTGTGTTGGAAGGCTGGGCGGTGGTGAGGTTAAGTTTGGGCTGTGTGGAGGTTGGACAGTGCTGTGTTGGAAGGCTGGACGGTGCTGTGTTGGAAGGCTGGGCGGTGGTGAGGTTAGGTTTGGGCTGTGTGGAGGCTGGACGGTGCTGTGTTGGAGGGCTGGATGGTGCTGTGTTGGAAGGCTGGGCGGTGCTGTGTTGGAAGGCTGGACAGTGCTGTGTTGGAGGGCTGGGCGGTGGTGAGAGGTTAGGTTTGGGCTGTGTGGTAAGGTGAGATTACTGTGTCAGTCTTGGCCATAGCAGACTGTGTGTGTGTGTGTGTGTGTGTGTGTGTGTGTGTGTAATTATGAGTGTGAGCCAAGTTTGTTTTTTTCTTCCTGTGTGTGACAAAGTATTTATGGAGTGTGCTGGCTGCCTGTTTGTGGTGTTGTGGAGCATTACCATCATCATCATTATTATTGTCATTCATCACCACCACCACCACCACCACCGTGTCATGATTTGGCCGCCAGCCCTGATGACTGGTGTTCCAGTGTACAGCACGGAGATAAACACTGCCGCCAGATCCAGGCCAGTCCTCTGTGGGCTACGCCATTACAGGCCACGCATACACACACACACACACACACTTATTTATTCATTCACTCATTCACTCACTCTTGTTTTATGTAAGAGGGGAAGGCAGCAGGTCAAGGGCAACAAAATGGTTACAAAAAATACCCACTCAGTTGCCAGTCCCCTTACTAATAACTGATTGAGATGCCTCTATGAACGCAGGTCACACCACATCACCACACCTCATATTCCTGGTGTGGCAGTGTGTGGTCATCACCATTCACTCACTCACCACTTAGTTTGCTCTTAGGTTAGGTTAGGTTAGGTTGTGTACATACATACTGACATACGTACTCACCTATTTGTCGCAGATTTACCAACCCTAGATCATTTGGGTTGGGTTAGGTTAGTTTGGGTGTACTTAAATCCATACTTATTTGATCTAATTTAACCCTTATTCACACACACACACACACACACACACACACACACACACACACACACACACACAGATCCTACCTTATCTCATCCACTCTCCAGGTTTAGATTTTTATTACATTTGATAGAATTAAATTTGTTCTAGATTAGGATAGGTCACACACACACACACACACACACACACACACACACACACACACACACACACACACACACACACACACTAAGCCATGTCCCTTCTCCAGACTTCGAAGCGACGCAACAATGGCCGGTCGAAGCACGGGCGGGGCCACACCAAGCCAGTGAGGTGCACCAACTGTGGCCGCTGTGTGCCCAAGGACAAGGCCATCAAGAAATTCCAGATCCGAAACATTGTGGAGGCCGCCGCGGTGAAGGACATCAATGAGGCCTCCGTCTATACCAGTGAGTGACGCAGATGAGGGGTGGGGGGGGAAGGCCAGGGTGTTGTATGCTGGGAGTTATTGTTTGTTTGTTTATTTATTTTTTTGTTGTTGTTCTCCTCCTCCTCCTCCTCCTCCTCCTCCTCCTCCTCCTCCTCCTCCTCCTTTTTATTCTTTCTTCTTATATCATCATCATTATTATTATTGTTGTTATTCATCTCCACCACCACCACCACCGTGTCATGATTTGGCCGCCAGCCCCCATGACTGGTGTTCCAGTGTACAGCACGGAGATAAACACTGCCGCCAGATCCAGGCCGGTCCTCTGTGGGCCACGCCATTACAGGCCACGCATACACACACACACACACACACACTTGGTTAGGTTAGGTTAGATTCAAGTTGCATTAGTCTTGAATTTAATTGGTTAGTTGAAAATTTGTTTTATTTGCATTTTAAGTTCGGTTAGGTTAGGTTAGGTAACACACACACACACACACACACACACACACACACACACACACACACACACACACACAGCTTCTATCAACTCTACATATTAATTTATCTCCATAAATAACCTAACATTACATTGTCAATTTTCAATCATTTCATTTATACATTCAAATTTTATTATTATTATTATTATTATTATTTCATACCATCTCTTGTCCATTTCTCTTCATTGTATTCTCCTATTTCCTCATTCATTCATTGTATTCTATTTCCTCATTCATCGTATTCTTACTGCACTGTTCTGTAACTCTCTATTACATTATACTATGTTCATATATTGGGGTTTTAGTTTAGTGGGGTGGGTCCAGTGTGGCAGGATTGTGGTGGGGTGGGTTAGAAGAGGCAGGATTGTGGTGGGGTGGGTTAGAAGAGGCAGGATTGTGGTGGAGTGGGTTAGGTGTGGCAGGATTGTGGTGGGGTGGGTTAGGTGTGGCAAGAGGTGTGGCAGGATTGTGGTGGGGTGGGTTAGGTGTGGCAGGATTGTGGTGGGGTGGGTTAGAAGAGGCAGGATTGTGGTGGGGTGGGTTAGAAGAGGCAGGATGGTGGGGTGGGTTAGAAGAGGCAGGATTGTGGTGGGGTGGGTTAGAAGAGGCAGGATTGTGGTGGGGTGGGTTAGGTGGCAGGATTGAGGCAGGATTGTGGTGGGGTGGGTTAGGTGGGCAGGATTGTGGTGGGGTGGGTTAGGTGTGGCAGGATTGTGGTGGGGTGGGTTAGGTGTGGCAGGATTGTGGTGGGGTGGGTTAGGTGTGGCAGGATTGTGGTGGGGTGGGTTAGGTGTGCAGGATTGTGGTGGGATGGGTTAGGTGTGGCAGGATTGTGGTGGGGTGGGTTAGAAGAGGCAGGATTGTGGTGGGGTGGGTTAGGTGAGGCAGGATTGTGGTGGGGTGGGTTAGGTGTGGCAGGATTGTGGTGGGGTGGGTTAGGTGTGGCAGGATTGTGGTGGGGTGGGTTAGGTGTGGCAGGATTGTGGTGGGGTGGGTTAGGTGTGGCAGGATTGTGGTGGGGTGGGTTAGAAGAGGCAGGATTGTGGTGGGGTGGGTTAGAAGGATTGTGCAGGATTGTGGTGGGGTGGGTTAGGTGTGGGATTGTGGTGGGGTGGGTTAGGTGGCAGGATGTGGTGGGGTGGGTTAGGTGTGGCAGGATTGTGGTGGGGTGGGTTAGGTGTGGCAGGATTGTGGTGGGGTGGGTTAGGCAGGATTGTGGTGGGGTGGGTTAGAAGAGGCAGGATTGTGGTGGGGTGGGTTAGAAGAGGCAGGATTGTGGTGGGGTGGGTTAGGTGTGGCAGGATTGTGGTGGGGTGGGTTAGGTGTGGCAGGATTGTGGTGGGGTGGGTTAGGTGGCAGGATTGTGGTGGGGTGGGTTAGGTGTGGCAGGATTGTGGTGGGGTGGGTTAGAAGAGGCAGGATTGTGGTGGGGTGGGTTGGATGGGATGGGGTGGGTTAGAAGAGGCAGGATTGTGGTGGGGTGGGTTAGGTGTGGCAGGATGTGGTGGGGTGGGTAGGTGTGGCAGGATTGTGGTGGGGTGGGTTAGAAGAGGCAGGATTGTGGTGGGGTGGGTTAGAAGAGGCAGGATGTGGTGGGGTGGGTTAGAAGAGGCAGGATGGGTGGGGTTAGGTGTGCAGGATTGGTGGGGTGGGTTAGGTGTGGCAGGATTGTGGTGGGGTGGGTTAGAAGAGGCAGGATTGTGGTGGGGTGGGTTAGGTGTGCAGGATTGTGGTGGGGTGGGTTAGGTGTGGCAGGATTGTGGTGTGGGTTAGGTGTGGCAGGATTGTGGTGGGGTGGGTTAGGTGTGGCAGGATTGTGGTGGGGTGGGTTAGGTGTGGCAGGATTGTGGTGGGGTGGGTTAGGTGTGGCAGGATTGTGGTGGGGTGGGTTAGAAGAGGCAGGATTGTGGTGGGGTGGGTTAGGTGTGGCAGGATTGTGGTGGGGTGGGTTAGGTGTGGCAGGATTGTGGTGGGGTGGGTTAGGTGTGGCAGGATTGTGGTGGGGTGGGTTAGGTGTGGCAGGATTGTGGTGGGGTGGGTTAGGTGTGGCAGGATTGTGGTGGGGTGGGTTAGAAGAGGCAGGATTGTGGTGGGGTGGGTTAGAAGAGGCAGGATTGTGGTGGGGTGGGTTAGGTGTGGCAGGATTGTGGTGGGGTGGGTTAGGTGTGGCAGGATTGTGGTGGGGTGGGTTAGGTGTGGCAGGATTGTGGTGGGGTGGGTTAGGTGTGGCAGGATTGTGGTGGGGGTGGGTTAGGTGTGGCAGGATTGTGGTGGGGTGGGTTAGGTGTGCAGGATTGTGGTGGGGTGGGTTAGAAGAGGCAGGATTGTGGTGGGTGGGTTAGGTGTGGCAGGATTGTGGTGGGGTGGGTTAGGTGTGGCAGGATTGTGGTGGGGTGGGTTAGGTGGCAGGATTGTGGTGGGGTGGGTTAGGTGTGCAGGATTGTGGTGGGGGTGGGTTAGGTGTGGCAGGATTGTGGTGGGGTGGGTTAGAAGAGGCAGGATTGTGGTGGAGTGGGTCCAGTGTGGCAGGATTGTGGTGGGGTGGGTTCAGTGTGGCAGGATTGTGGTGGGGTGGGTTAGAAGAGGCAGGATTGTGGTGGGGTGGGTTAGGTGTGGCAGGATTGTGGTGAGGTGGGTTAGGTGTGGCAGAATTGTGGTGGGGTGGATTAGAAGAGGCAGGATTGTGGTGGGGTGGGTCCAGTGTGGCAGGATTGTGGTAGGGTGGATTAGAAGAGGCAGGATTGTGGTGGGGTGGGTTAGGTGTGGCAGGATTGTGGTGGGGTGGGTTAGGTGTGGCATGATTGTAGTAGGGTGGGTTAGAAGAGGCAGGATTGTGGTGGAATGGGTTAGGTGTGGCAGAATTGTGGTGGAGTGGGTTAGAAGAGGCAGGATTGTGGTGGGGTGGGCTAGAAGAGGCAGGATTGTGGTGGGGTGGGTCCAGTGTGGCAGGATTGTGGTGGGGTGGGTTAGAAGAGGCAGGATTGTGGTGCGGTGGGTTTGAAGAGGCAGGAT
>NC_059280.1:4343707-4346207 GCF_017591435.1 Portunus trituberculatus
GTTTTAACATAGACATTATTTGACCCATACATCTCTACGGTAGACTCGAAATATCTAATTTCGCTCATAATTTAAAGTATTGGCAAGTTTTATCCATCATTTTATTTGTTTTTCCATTTAACTTAATTACAAAATTTCATGATATCGAAATCTGAAATATTTAATCATGTAGGGAAACCAAGAGATTTTTAACCCAAGTCTCTTTAATTCTTTCTAAAATTGTTAATGTGGTATTAGACTTACAAGAAAACTAATAACCATCCATCACCTTATATTTTGTTACGTAAATATGTAAAATATGAACTCTAAATATCTCACCCAGTAAACAAAGAAACATTTTAACCCATGCACCTCTACGCAACAAACACAAAAAAACACAAAAATACACCAAAACTCAAAATAACACCATAAAAACACACCACATAATTATCTCCTAAATTTAAACACCAAAAAATAACAAAACAAAGAGAATTTAACCAATAAGTGCGAATGTAAACAAAGAAGGTAATGGCAGGCGGTGTTACAAGACGCCGCCATCTTATCAAAGTGTGCCTGTATCTGCTTCCTATCGACCGCTATATTCCCTGCACCACCCTCAGCGCCTCGTGAGTACCCCGCCGCACCCTGCCTAGGCCTACACACCCCCTAAATAGGCCTACATCAGATACTGTTCACCTTTTACCCGTTGTGCGAAAATGTCCAAAGTTGAGAATTAAGGGATTTTTTTTTATATTAATTCGTTTATTTTCCTTCCCAGACACGCCTGCTTCCCTCCACCTCGCTGGCTTCCCTCCACCTGCCCCGTGGAGGGAAGGGAGGGCGTGGAGGGAAGAGGAGGGAGGGAAAAGGGAGGAAACATTAGGAGAGAGGGAGGAAAGTAGAGAGAGAGATGGAGGGAGGGAGGGAGGAGAGAGATGGAGAGAAGGAGGGAGGAGAGGAGAGAAGGAGGGAGGAGAGAGATGGAGGGAAGGTTAGGTGGAGGGACAGTGGAGGGAGGGAGGGAAGGTTAGGTGGAGACAGTGGAGGGAGGGATGTCAGTGGAGGAACAGTGGAGGGAGGGAGGGAAGGTTTGGTGGAGGGACAGTGGAGGGAGGGAGGGAAGGTTTGGTGGAGGGACAGTGGAGGGAGGGAGGGAAGGTTTGGTGGAGGGACAGTGGAGGGAGGGAGGGAAGATTAGGTGGAGGGACAGTGGAGGGAGGGAGGGAAGGTTAGGTGGAGGGACAGTGGAGAGAAGGTTAGGTGGAGGGACAGTGGAGGGAGGGAGGGAATGTTAGGTGGAAGGAGGGAGAGAAGGTTAGGTGGAGAGACAGTGGAGGGAGGGAGGGAAGGTTAGGTGGAGGGAGGGAGGGAGGGTTAGGTGGAGAGAAGGAGGGAAGTGTTGTGTGGAAATCTGAGTTTTGTCACATCCTTGAGTCATCTTTCCTTCATCAACTTTGTACTGTGAGATCTTATGCTTAGACTGGTGACCTCATCTCTTAGTGACAGCTGCTTGGTGACTTCATCTCTTAGTGACAGCTGCTTGGTGACCTCATCTCTTAGTGACAGCTGCTTGGTGACTTCATCTCTTAGTGACAGCTGCTTGGTGACCTCATCTCTTAGTGACAGCTGCTTGGTGACCTCATCTCTTAGTGACAGCTGCTTGGTGACTTCATCTCTTAGTGACAGCTGCTTGGTGACCTCATCTCTTAGTGACAGCTGCTTGGTGACTTCATCTCTTAGTGACAGCTGCTTGGTGACCTCATCTCTTAGTGACAGCTGCTTGGTGACCTCATCTCTTAGTGACAGCTGCTTGGTGACTTCATCTCTTAGTGACAGCTGCTTGGTGACTTCATCTCTTAGTGACAGCTGCTTGGTGACTTCATCTCTTAGTGACAGCTGCTTGGTGACCTCATCTCTTAGTGACAGCTGCTTGGTGACTTCATCTCTTAGTGACAGCTGCTTGGTGACTTCATCTCCTAGTGACAGCTGCTTGGTGACCTCATCTCTTAGTGACAGCTGCTTGGTGACCTCATCTCTTAGTGACAGCTGCTTGGTGACTTCATCTCTTAGTGACAGCTGCTTGGTGACTTCATCTCTAGTGACAGCTGCTTGGTGACCTCATCTCTTAGTGACAGCTGCTTGGTGACCTCATCTCTTAGTGACAGCTGCTTGGTGACTTCATCTCTTAGTGACAGCTGCTTGGTGACTTCATCTCCTAGTGACAGCTGCTTGGTGACCTCATCTCTTAGTGACAGCTGCTTGGTGACCTCATCTCTTAGTGACAGCTGCTTGGTGACTTCATCTCTTAGTGACAGCTGCTTGGTGACTTCATCTCCTAGTGACAGCTGCTTGGTGACTTCATCTCTTAGTGACAGCTGCTTGGTGACTTCATCTCCTAGTGACAGCTGCTTGGTGACCTCATCTCCTAGTGACAGCTGCTTGGTGACCTCATCTCTTAGTGACAGCTGCTTGGTGACTTCATCTCTTAGTGACAGCTGCTTGGTGACTTCATCTCTTAGTG
>NC_059280.1:4351207-4373707 GCF_017591435.1 Portunus trituberculatus
GTCATTTTTCTCCAAGAAGTCTGTCCATCTATTCTTCACCACCCTCTCACACATCTTAGCTACCACACTTGTAAGTGACACTGGTCTATAGTTCAATGGGTCTCTTGTTACCTGATTTATAGATTGGGACAATGTTAGCTCTTTTCCAGTCTTGGGGCACTACACCTTCCCTTAATGAGGCATCAATTACTTCACAAACTTTTTCTGCCAATTGCTCCCTGCATTCTCTTAAAATCCATCCTGATACCCCATCAGGTCCCACAGCTTTTCTCACTTCTAAACTCCCCATCATGTTCTTGATCTCCTCCACAGTTACTTGAAACTCCTTCATAATCCCTTTCTGTTCCATTACCAGTGGTTTGTCAAAAGCAGTCTCCTTTGTGAATACCTTCCGAAAGCATCCATTCATAGCCTCTGCCATTTCCTGGGATCTTCACTGCATACTCCATTTACTTCTAAACTTTCAATACTTTCTATTTTTGATGTTGTTGTTCACATGTCTGTAAAAAGCCTTGGTTGGTCTTTACATTTATCAATTATATCCTTTTCTTGTTTCTTTCTTTCTTCTCTTCTAATCAACACATATTCATTTCTTGCTCTTTTGTAACTTTCCCACTGCTTAATCCGTCTTTTCCTTCTCCACCTCTTCCATGCATCCTCTTTTCTTGTTCTAGCCTTTTCACATCTATCGTTAAACCAGTCCTGCTTTCCAACTTCTATGTTGTCTTATTGGTACAAATTTTTCTCACCTTCTTTGTATATTTTATAAATTCCTTCCACTTTTCATTTGCTCCTTAGCACTCTTGAATTTCATCCAATTTGTCTCTTGAAAGAATTTCTTTAGGTTTCCAAAATCTGTCTTGGCATAATTCCATCTTCCCACTTTATATTCTTCATTTCTTCTAGATTTCTTCGTCTATCACCTTGAACTCCAAAACTGCATGATCACTCTTTGCTAAAGGGCACTCCACCCTCATCTCCTCAATGACCATTGGCTCTGTACTAAAGACCAAGTCCAGTCTTGACGATGCTCCCTCTCCTCCAAACCTAGTATCTTCTTTGACCCACTGAGTTAACACATTTTCCATTGCCAGTGTCAATAGTGTATTTCCCATGTTGTCTCTGATCCTTCCATTGACCAGTCCTCCCAACACACCTCTTTACAATTAAAATCTCCCATCATTATAGTTCGTTCACAGCCACCCAACATTTCTTCCAGACATGTTCCTGTATCACTTATCATTTCTTCATATTCCTGTACTGACCATGCATTTGTCTTAGGTGGTACGTACACCACTATGTAGTGCCTCTTTTTCCTTCATTAGTTTCTGCTCTGATCTTTAGCACTTCTGCCTTTCCCATACCTTCTTTCACTTGATCCACCTTTATATCTTTTTAACCAGCAACATCACTCCTCCTCCCATCTTACCTACTCTATTTCTTTTCCAAACATTATATTTCCTTCTCCAACCATCATCAGGTCTTCTCCTCTCTCAGTTTTGTTTCAGTAAGACCCACAATATCTGGGTTCTTGTCCTCAAGTAATCGTTGAGTTCTAAAATCCCGATATCACTCCATTTATGTTGGAATACATTACATTTCGCTCATATGTAAGTTTCTTTAGTCCTTTCTTGCTGTACTTTTCTGGGTTATGAACCACTTCCTCAGTCTCATATCCAAGATTCTCCAGAAAACTCTTTCTTCTCTCTTCTGTCCTCTCTTCATTTTTTTCAAAGCCTCCTTTCTCAACTCATTTAACATTTCTCTTTCCTTTTCACCGAGATCTCTTCTCAACCAAATCTTCCTTGTTGTTTCCTGCTGGGCTAGCCTCCATGACTTCTCCACCAATTCATCTACATCCTTTTGTGACTTAAGTTTGATTCTTATTGGCCTCATACCTTCTCTTGTGAACTTTCCAATTCTATGGAAGTCCTCTATTTCTTGTACTAGGTCTTTTCCCTCCTCCTGCACCACATTAATGATATTATTTATCACCTTTTTTATGTTTTTCTCTCTCTCCATTTTACTCGGTGTCTTATCCTCCTCCACACCAAATATCACCACACATCTCTTTTTGTCTACAGTTTCCCTCACCAATGTCTCATTTGACTTAATAACCTTCACCACTTTCTCAGCTATCTTCTCTTTGTGTGTGTGTGTGTGTGTGTGTGTGAAGGCAGTAAGACTAGTGGTATTATATTTTGTAAGAGACTCTGTTTAAATTCATCGAAAAACAGTGAAAATTGTGGGTAATTCACATTATTAACCCCTTCAGTACAATGCCATTTCCTCCTCATTCTGGTGACTATTTGGTGACTTTCTACAGCTTCACAAACTCATGTGGGGGGGTTGAAATAGTGAAGATTGTGGCCATTAATCTTCTGCCCTCCATAGACCCTTCCTAATGTCAATAAAATGGTCTAATGGTACACAAAAC
This sequence comes from Portunus trituberculatus, assembly GCF_017591435.1. Taxonomy (NCBI): domain Eukaryota; kingdom Metazoa; phylum Arthropoda; class Malacostraca; order Decapoda; family Portunidae; genus Portunus; species Portunus trituberculatus. The sequence goes on from NC_059280.1 coordinate 4,353,645, forward strand.
TCAAGGTAGAAATGCATTCCAATACTGAAGGGGTTTAAAGACTATTGGAATTTTTGTCTAAGTGTGTTGCAGCCTCTCTTCTGAAGGAGTTCAAGTCACAGGTAGATGGAAACACAGCAGCAGGCAGGGAGTTCCAGAGTGTGCCAGAGAAAGGGGTGAAGGATTGAGAGTACTGGTTAACTCTTGCATCATGGAGGTGGACAGAATAGTGGTGAAGGATTGAGAGTACTGGTTAACTCTTGCATCAGGGAGGTGGACAGAATAGTGGTGAAGGATTGAGAGTACTGGTTAACTCTTGCATCAGGGAGGTGGACAGAATAGTGGTGAGGGATTGAGAGTACTGGTTAACTCTTGCATCAGGGAGGTGGACAGAATAGTGGTGAAGGATTGAGAGTACTGGTTAACTCTTGCATCAGGGAGGTGGACAGAATAGTGGTGAAGGATTGAGAGTACTGGTTAACTCTTGCATCAGGGAGGTGGACAGAATAGTGGTGAAGGATTGAGAGTACTGGTTAACTCTTGCATCAGGGAGGTGGACAGAATAGTGGTGAAGGATTGAGAGTACTGGTTAACTCTTGCATCAGGGAGGTGGACAGAATAGTGGTGAAGGATTGAGAGTACTGGTTAACTCTTGCATCAGGGAGGTGGACAGAATAGTGGTGAAGGATTGAGAGTACTGGTTAACTCTTGCATCAGGGAGGTGGACAGAATAGTGGTGAAGGATTGAGAGTACTGGTTAACTCTTGCATCAGGGAGGTGGACAGAATAGTGGTGAAGGATTGAGAGTACTGGTTAACTCTTGCATCAGGGAGGTGGACAGAATAGTGGTGAAGGATTGAGAGTACTGGTTAACTCTTGCATCAGGGAGGTGGACAGAATAGTGGTGAAGGATTGAGAGTACTGGTTAACTCTTGCATCAGGGAGGTGGACAGAATAGTGGTGAAGGATTGAGAGTACTGGTTAACTCTTGCATCAGGGAGGTGGACAGAATAGTGGTGAAGGATTGAGAGTACTGGTTAACTCTTGCATCAGGGAGGTGGACAGAATAGTGGTGAAGGATTGAGAGTACTGGTTAACTCTTGCATCAGGGAGGTGGACAGAATAGTGGTGAAGGATTGAGAGTACTGGTTAACTCTTGCATCAGGGAGGTGGACAGAATAGTGGTGAAGGATTGAGAGTACTGGTTAACTCTTGCATCAGGGAGGTGGACAGAATAGTGGTGAAGGATTGAGAGTACTGGTTAACTCTTGCATCAGGGAGGTGGACAGAATAGTGGTGAAGGATTGAGAGTACTGGTTAACTCTTGCATCAGGGAGGTGGACAGAATAGTGGTGAAGGATTGAGAGTACTGGTTAACTCTTGCATCAGGGAGGTGGACAGAATAGTGGTGAAGGATTGAGAGTACTGGTTAACTCTTGCATCAGGGAGGTGGACAGAATAGTGGTGAAGGATTGAGAGTACTGGTTAACTCTTGCATCAGGGAGGTGGACAGAATAGTGGTGAAGGATTGAGAGTACTGGTTAACTCTTGCATCAGGGAGGTGGACAGAATAGTGGTGAAGGATTGAGAGTACTGGTTAACTCTTGCATCAGGGAGGTGGACAGAATAGTGGTGAAGGATTGAGAGTACTGGTTAACTCTTGCATCAGGGAGGTGGACAGAATAGTGGTGAAGGATTGAGAGTACTGGTTAACTCTTGCATCAGGGAGGTGGACAGAATAGTGGTGAAGGATTGAGAGTACTGGTTAACTCTTGCATCAGGGAGGTGGACAGAATAGTGGTGAAGGATTGAGAGTACTGGTTAACTCTTGCATCAGGGAGGTGGACAGAATAGTGGTGAAGGATTGAGAGTACTGGTTAACTCTTGCATCAGGGAGGTGGACAGAATAGTGGTGAAGGATTGAGAGTACTGGTTAACTCTTGCATCAGGGAGGTGGACAGAATAGTGGTGAAGGATTGAGAGTACTGGTTAACTCTTGCATCAGGGAGGTGGACAGAATAGTGGTGAAGGATTGAGAGTACTGGTTAACTCTTGCATCAGGGAGGTGGACAGAATAGTGGTGAAGGATTGAGAGTACTGGTTAACTCTTGCATCAGGGAGGTGGACAGAATAGTGGTGAAGGATTGAGAGTACTGGTTAACTCTTGCATCAGGGAGGTGGACAGAATAGTGGTGAAGGATTGAGAGTACTGGTTAACTCTTGCATCAGGGAGGTGGACAGAATAGTGGTGAAGGATTGAGAGTACTGGTTAACTCTTGCATTACAGCAGATGGAGGGTGAGAGAGAGGGAGAGGGAGAGGGAGAGAGTGAAGGGCAGCCAAGGAAGAGAGGAAGAGGAAGACCAAGGAAGAAGGATAAAGAGGAGGATGAAATGATACCACCAGGAGCACCAACCAAAGAATGCCCCTCTTGTAGAAAGGTAAGGGGTGTTTGGAATGTGTTTTGAGTGTGTTTTAGGGTGTTTTGAGTGTGTTTTGTGGTGTTTTGTGGTGTTTTGAGTGTGTTTTGGGGTGTTTAAAGTGTGTTTTGGGGTGTTTTGTGGTGTTTTGAGTATGTTGTATGTATTTTGAGTGTGTTTTGGGGTGTTTGAGTGTTTTGGGGTGTTTAGAGTGTGTTTGGGATGTTTTGTATGTTTTGGGGTGTTTGAGTGTTTTGGGGTGTTCTGAGTGTGTTTTGGGGTGTTTTGAGTATGTTTTGGGGTGTTTTGAGTGTTTTGGGGTGTTCTGAGTGTGTTTTGGGGTGTTTTGAGTATGTTTTCAGGTGTTTGAGTGTGTTTTGTGTTTGGAATGTGTTTGGAGTGTGTTGTGGGGTGTTTGGGGTGTTTTGTGGTGTTTGGAGTGTGTTTGGGGTGTTTTGAGTGTGTTTTGGGGTGTTTTGAGTGTGTTGGGGTGTTTAAAGTGTGTTTTGGGGTGTTTGAGTATGTTTTGGGGTGTTTTGAGTGTTTTGGGGTGTTTTGAGTATGTTTTGGGGTGTTTTGTGGTGTATTGGGGTGTTTTGAGTATGTTTTGGGGTGTTTTGAGTGTTTTGGGGTGTTTTGAGTGTGTTGCGGTGATTTGAGTGTGTTTGGGGTGTTTGAGTATGTTGGTTGTTTTTGTGTGTGTTTTGGGGTGTCTTGGATGTGTTTTATTTATTTATTTATTTTTTTTTTTGTAGTTGTAGAGTGTGGCAATATTTTTAAAGTGTTTTTAGGTTTTGAGTGTGTTTTGCAGTGTTCTGGTGTGTTTCTGTGTGGATTAAAGTGTGTTCTGGGGTGTTTCAGGTTGTGAAATGGCTTAAAAACACAATAAAACACACACACAACTTGTAAAATGGCTTAAAAACACACAGACAACTTGTAAATGGCCTAAGAACATCACAAAAACACACATAACTTGTAAATGGCTTAAGACACACACACACACACACACACACACACACACACACACACACACACACACACACACACTCTGAGCTCGCTCCGTGGGTAACTTGTAAACTGGCTTGAAAACAATAAACACACACACAACTTGTAAAATGGCTTGAAAACAATAAAACACACACACAACTTGTAAAATGGCTTAAAAACACAATAAAACACACACAAGCAACTTGTAAAATGGCTTAAAACATCATAAAAACACTTGTAAATGGCTTAAAACTTAATAAAAAACACACAGAACTTGTAAAATGGCTTAAAACATCATAAAAACACTTGTTAATAGCTTAAAACTTAATAAAAAACACACACACCTTGTAAAATGGCTTAAAAACACAATAAAACAAACACACAACTTGTAAAATGACTTAAAAACACAATAAAACACACACACAACTTGTAAAATGGCTTACAAACACAATAAACACAACTGACAAAACTACACAAACTCATGGACAGGCAAACAGGGAAGCACAATAACTTAACCTAACCTAACCTAGGCTTGGAACATCATAGGCACACTGACACACACACACTGACACACACACACATACACACACACTCACACTCTGGCACACTGACACTCTCTCTCTCCCCAGGTGGTGCACGCCAAGAAGTACCTGACCCACTTGTCCACACACCGCCTGTTCCCCTGCCCCTTCTGTGACGCTGTGTTCAAGAGGAAGGTAAGACACACACAGACAGAGAGAGAGAGAGAATGAATGAGGGAGAAAAATAGAAAGAATGAGAGAGAGAGAGAGAGAGAGAAAAATGAAGGAATGAGAGAGAAAAAGAAAAGAATGTGAGAGAGAGAGAGAGAGAGAGAGAGAGAGAGAGAGAGAGAGAGAGAGAGAGAGAGAGAGAAATAATGAAGGAATGAGAGAGAAAAAGAAAAGAAAGAATGAGAGAGACAGAGATATATTTGATAGTGAGAGTGAGTAGGGATATTTTGAGAGAGTGAGTGAGTGTTTTTAGACATTAATTCACTGTTTAATCTGTTTCAGTGTGTGTTTTGGTCAGAGCTCATATTTGATGGGAGAGAGAGAGAGAACCACCTCACAACTCCTCCATTTAGATCCCTAGACTCAGAGCTACCTCAACACTCAACACTGAACAGTGGCTACACGTCAAAGGAGACACTAAATATTCCATAGTGTTTTGAGTGTTGTAGGGATATTTTGTGGTGTGTGTGTGTGTGTGTGTGTTGGAGTATATTGGATTGTGTTGTGTGTTGTGTTTGAGAGACAAGACAACAGAACAGTGAGTGAGTGAGTGAGTGTGTTGTGGTGTGTGTTGTGTGATGGTTGTGTTGTGTTGTGTTGCAGGACATCAAGACCCACCTTGCTGAGGCGCACCAGGAGGAGATCCACTACCCGTGCACGGAGTGTGACGAGGTGTTTGACACGTTCATGCAGCTGCGCACACACTGCCTGGTGGTGCACATGGGGGTGGAGCGGGAGGAGTACGCTTGCAAGACCTGCGGGAGGAAGTTCTCCTCGCTGACGGGGCTCAAGGTGCACGTGGAGACCATCCACGAGAAGAGCCAGGTGCACCTGTGTCCGGAGTGCAAGGAGCCGTTCAACCAGAAGGGCAACATGCAGAACCACTACCGGCGGGTGCACCAGGGCCAGGAGGCACGTAAGCTGCTGTGTCACATCTGCACCAAGGGCTTCATCTGCCCCAGCGACCTGCGCAAGCACATAGAGCGCGTCCACCTCAAGATCCGCAAGAACGAGGTGATGTGCGAGGTGTGCGGCAAGCCCTTCTCTGACTCCCGGGCCATGCGCATCCACATCAACGCGGTGCACACCCGGGAGGTGCAGCACCCCTGCCCGGAGTGCAAGATGGTGTTCCACTCGCTGACCAACATGGTGACGCACCGCCGCCGCATGCACGGGGGGCCGGAGGGGCGGCGCAACGTGTGCGAGGTGTGCGGCAAGGGCTTCTGCTCCCCCAGCGACCTCAAGACGCACGTGCGGGTGGTGCACGACAACGTGAGGAAGTACGTGTGTGACATCTGCGGCCAGGCCTTCAAGGTGTGCTCACACCTCAAGTACCACCGCAGGAAACACACCGGCGAGGCGCCCTACGAGTGCCCTCACTGCGGCAAGTGTTTCCACGGCCCCAGCCACATCTCGGACCACGTCAAGAAGGTCCACAAGACTGTCTACATCGGCACAAACCAGCGACGCAAACTCAACCTGCCGGACAGCGCACCGCCACCACCGCCCGGCATGTTGCCACCGCGAGACTCAAAGCCAAAGCTCAAGCCAGCCTCCCCACCCCTCCCCACCGCCACCACCAACACCATGCCCCACACCACCTACTCCCAGCCCATGCCCTGCTCCCTCCCCACCCCTGGCATCACCACCTTCACCCCTGCCCACCACACCCCAACATGCTGGCCCCACCCCACCTCCCCAGCCCAACCCCCCTATGCTGCACCCCCAGGGCCTCATGGAACACCACAACGCATACACCAACTTCCAATTCCAGGTGCAGGAACAGACCCAGCCCCAGCAGTCCCCAGTCCCCATGGTGGTCAGGCTCCTCCACGACCTCCAGTACCAGTAGACCCCACTCAGACCCACTTAGTCCCCACTCAGACCCATCCAGCCCCATTCAGACCTTACCTAGCCACACCCAACCCCATTCAGACCTTACCTAGCAGCCCCATGCAGACCTTACCTAGCCACACCCAGACCCATTCAGACCTTACCTAGCCACACCCAGCCCCATTCAGACCTTACCTAGCCACACCCAGCCCCATTCAGACCCTACCTAGCCCCATTCAGACCTTACCTAGCCCCACCCAACCCCATTCAGACCTTACCTAGCCCCACCTAGCCCCATTCAGAGCCACCCAGTTCCTGCTCAGACCCCAATAGAAACTCCATCAAGCCCCCAATCCAGCCCCACATAGCCCGCATTCAGATAACCACCTAGACCCACCAGCCCACACCCAGAGCCTTATCCAGTCCCATTGAGACCGAAATCAGCCCCATTTAGCCCCTCCCAGCCACACTCAGACCCATTCAGACCACTCAGCCCTTCACCCAGCCATCATCAGACCATATTTAGCCCCACTCAGTCCATACCACTCCTTATTCATTATGTAGACCTCAAACCAGCCCAGTGAAGGCCCCAGGACAGTCAGTTTAGACCCAATGCAGTTTCTCCCAGTTTAGACCCCATAGACAGTTTAATTTAGCCCCCAGTTACCAGTTTCCTCCAGTTAGACCCCAGCAAGGCCCAAAAATCAGTAAAAACAGTCACTTTAGTCCCAAATAACCAGTTTCTTCCCAGTTCAGACCCACAGACAGTATTTAGCCCCAGTTACCAATCCAGACCTGCAGAGCGTCTATTTAGCCTCCCAGTGACCAGTTTCTTTCACATACAGTCTTTCTAGCCCCCAGTTAACAGTTCAGACCCCGATAGACAGTTTAATTTAGCCCCCAGTTACCAGTTTCTTCCAGTTAGACCCCAGCAAGACCCCAGGAATCAGTAAAAACAGTCATTTTAGTCCCAAATAACCAGTTTCTTCCCAGTTCAGACTCATAGACAGTTCATTTTACTAGTTCAGACCCACAGACAGTCAATCCTAGCCCCCCCAGTTGCCAGTTTCCCCAGTTAGACCCAAATCAGTCCCTTTCGTCACCAGTAAACCCAATTAAGTTAGTCTGCCATTCAAAGTTTTCGTTTTCTTTCATTTATTTTTTAAGTTTTGATTTATTTTGTTTATTTTGTTCTTTTTTTCGTTTTTTTTTTTTTTTTGTCCTATTCTTTTTTTGTTTTTTCTGTTTTGTTATTTATTTGTTGTTTGTTCTCATTTCTCTTGTTTTTTCTCTCCATTTTCTTTTATCTTCGTCCTATCAATCTTTTTTTTTCTTCGTCCTATCAATCTTTTTTTTCGTCCTATCAATCTTTTTTATCTTCGTCCTATCAATCTTTTTTTTCGTCCTATCAATCTTTTTATCGTCCTATCAATTTTTTTATCGTCCTATCAATCTTTTCTTATATCTTCGTCCTATCAATCTTTTTTTTATCTTCGTCCTATCAATCTTTTTATATCTTCGTCCTATCAATCTTTTTTATATCGTCCTATCAATTTTTATATCGTCCTATCAATCTTTTTTCTTCGTCCTATCAATCTTTTTTTATCTTCGTCCTATCAATCTTTTTTATCGTCCTATCAATTTTTTTCTTCGTCCTATCAATCTTTTTTTATATCGTCCTATCAATTTTTTCTTCGTCCTATCAATTTTTTCTTCGTCCTATCAATTTTTTTTATCGTCCTATCAATTATTTTATCGTCCTATCAATTTTTTTATCGTCCTATCAATCTTTTTATCTCGTCCTATCAATCTTTTTTTTTTATTTTTTCGTCCTATCAATCTTTTTTTTTTTTTTATCTAATTTCTTGTTTTTTTTTTTACATTTTCTATCATTTTTATCACTTCCCTCTTCATTATTCCTGTTTATTGATATTTTTTCATTTATTTATTTATTTTCTATCTTCGTCCTATCATCTTTTTTTTTTTTTTTTGTTCTTTTGTCAATTTTTTCTTGTTTTCGTCAATTTTTTTTTTATTCACCACTTCCATCATTATTTTTCCTGTTTTTTTTTTTATATATATATATTTCTATTATTTATTCATTTTTCTCTTCGTCCTATCATTTTTATTTCTTATTTTATCTCATTTTCTTGTTTTTCTCCCCATTCTCTTTTATTTATCACTCCCCTCTTAATTATTCCAGTTTATTGATATTTTTTATTTATTTATTTATTTTCATCTTCATCCTATCAAATTTCCTCTTCATCCAATCTTTATTTTATTTCCTTTTTTTTCTCATTTCCCGCGTTTTTCTCTCCAATTTCTGTCATTCATTCACTTATTTATTTATTTTTCTCTGTCTATTTATTTCCTTTTCCCGCCATTCATTCCATTATTGGCATTACGAGCACAAAGGAAAGATATTAGATTGAAATACTTAAGAGATTAGGTCAAATGTCTATGTTATTATTGGTTAGCCATTAATTAACAGCTTGCTTGTAAAAAAAATAGATTGGGTGTGTTTATATAAATCTATTTCGTTCATTATAATAAGTCGTGGTTTTGTAGCGAAATTCGTGGGGTTTTTTTATGTATTTTGAACGGGGTTACAAATTGGTGGTGTTTTATGTATTTTGAATTATTTACAAATTGGTGGTGTTGTTATTTTTATTATTATTATTATTATTATTATTTTTGTCAAATTTCCAGTTATTATATTTATTTATTAGTTATCATTTATTATATTTATTTATGTTATCAGGCATTGAAACTCTCCCTACTTTGTCAAATTTCCAGTAAGTTTTTTTTTTTTTTTCTTTTTTCCCTTTTATCATTTTTACGAGATTGTAAATTAGTGTTATTATTTATTTTATTTATTTATTTGCTTTCATTAAAACGTTTCCTATTTTTAGTCACATTTGAGTAGTGTAGTGTTAGTTAATGTTTCGTTTGTTTGTATATTTTCCTTTCATAATTTTAACAGGATCACAAATTTATCGTTATTTATTTATTTATTTATTATTATTTTTATCGAGCATCAAAATCTCATCCTTTGTATTACCGTAGCGTTAATCAGCTTTTTATTTTTTATTTTTATTTCTCTTATTATTTCAACAAGAGCAACAAATTAGTGTTTTTTTTATTAATTCATCTATTTATTTTACATTTTTTTTTTTTTTCGAGGCTTTAAAAATTCTTCCTATATTTTGTCATGTCTGTGGTACTGCAGTGTTAGATAGTCGATTTTTTTCTTTGTTTATCTTTATTTTCATTATTTCAACGGGATCACAAATTGGTATTATTTATTTTATTTATTTATACGTTTATTTATCTTTTCTTTGTACCAGGCATTAAAAACTTCTCTTATTTTTCGTCACATATTAGTACTATAACATAACTTTTCTTTTTTTTTCCTCGTTATTTTTAAGGATTTCAATTTATTTTTATTTTTTTTATTGGTCATCAAAATTCTTCCTATATTGTGTCACGTTTGTAGTCCTGTAGTGTTAGTCAGTCGCCTTTTTTTCCTTATTTATTTCCTTTTTTTATTTATTTTTCTAAGGATTTCAATTTCTGTATATATTTTTTTTTTTTCGCTAATCTTCTTCTCTTTCTGTCTCAGGCATACCAACTTCACTTTTGTCCTGTTTAAAAGATATATTAATGCAATCACTATTATTGTTACTAATCTAATAATTCACGCATTTTTTATTAATTTATCTATATCTTTCATTTATATATATAGGGATGACAAATTAATGTTTTATTATTATTATTATTATTATTATTATTATTATTATTATTATTATTATTATTATTATTATTACTCTATATCCATATTTATTTTCACTATATCTAAAAAAACTTCAAGATAATTTAAACGTAATATTTTAAAATCAGCGTATTGATAACTGTATATTATTGTTATTCAGCATTATTATTATTATTTATCATTATCATTATTATCATTTGTGTATTTGTATCAATCTCAGGATCAGAACTCTCTTTTTGTCCTATTTAAAAGACTGTAAGATAAGCGTGGCGTTAGACGTAAGCCTTCCTGTGTGACGGTGGAGCTTAGCGGAGATTGGCGAGTGTAGGGCAGTGTGGCGGTGAGGGTGGGTGGAGGCCATGGCTGCCGCAACATGAAGGCCGTAGGTTAGCTTCACTTCATTGTACATAAGTATTTTTTAGCCAAGACTGGTAGGGAAATAAAAATTGATATATATTTTTTGAAGGCGCATAATCTTTACATGGATGAGAGAGAGAGAGAGAGAGAGAGAGAGAGAGAGAGAGAGAGAGAGAGAGTGTCGTACTAGGAATATATTGAAATTAACTTTTATATAAAACGTTTTTGTATGATTGTCGTTTTGATAACCTCTTGGAAGCATAAGGTCATTTTTTTTTTCTTTCTTTTTTTTCTTTCTTTTTCTTCCTATTCCTCTTTTTCATCATTTTCTCCTCTTCCTCGCTTTTTTTTTCTTTTTTCAGTCTCATCTTTATCATCATGTTCTTCACTTTTTTCCTCTTTCTTCATTACTACTACTACTACTATATCTACTATCATTGACTTGCGCTTGTACAAATAGTTACACGTTAATTTTGAAAGAAGGAAAGAAGTGCCATTTACACTGTTGGGACGCACGCCCACAGTATTGCCGAGTCGTATTCTTAACCCTCTGAATACCATGACGCGTTTCCATATTCATTCTTACTATTTGATGATTAAAATAGCGAAGACTGTGGCCTGACCTCTATAGATCCTTTCTAATGTCAATAAAATGGTGCTATCGTACACAAAACTCGCATTTCCATATTCTAGTTACTATTTGGTGATTTTGTAGCTACAGAAACTTAAGGGTGGTATCAAAATAGTGAAGACTGTGGCCATTAATCTTCTGATCCCCATAGACACTTCCTAATGTCAATAAAATGGTCTAATGGTACGCAAATCTCAAAGTAAAAATGTGTCCCAGTACTGAAGGGGGTTAAACGCTTTGCTCTCTCTGCATCACTGCTCTCCAAAGGCTCTAAATGAAGATACTCGTGTTTTTAAGGATATTTTTATAGTTCCGGCGATGGACTGGCAAGATTTCTAGATTATTGTAAGGAGAAAATGTCTTGAAAATCTTGCCTAGTCGTCGCTGTAGCCTTGGAAAAGTATCGTTATGAGACAGCAAGGAGCTTCTGAATACGGATGTGGCTGTGGTGTGTGAAGTGTGAGTGGAGGCCGTGACAGTGACAGATAGTGACGCGAACTGGTGGATAGCGGGTAACAGTGACAGTGACATTTAGTGACGCGTTCTACTGGTGTTTTAAGTCAGTAGTGGGTATGTCTGCTGTGGTGTGGTGTGGTAGTAGTGGCAGTGGTGGTGTGTGGCGTTGCGGGGCGGCTCTCCTGCAGCGCCACAGTCACCACTCTGGCACCACTCTTAACTCCTTCAGTACCAGAACGCATTTCCATATTCATTCTGGTTACTGTCTGGTGATTTGATACAGCTTCAGAAACCATGTGTGGGATTAGAATAGTGAAGACTGTGGCCATTCATCTTTTGAACTCCAAAGATCCTTCCCAATACAAGTAAAGTCATCTTATCAACCAAACTCAAGGTAAATATGCGTCTCAGTACTGAAGGGGTTAAACACTTCGCTGCACCTCCGCTGTACAGTACTCGCTCAACAGTATTCTTGAAGTTGCACGAGTTTTTATCCTTTCTCTCTCTCTCTCTCTCTCTCTCTCTCTCTCTCTCTCTCTCTCTCTCTCTCCTGATTTACGGTTGTAGAGACAGCTTAACAATTCTTCTACCTGCATATTAACAGAGTGAACAGTCTTAATCATAAGTTCAGAACCCCATAACTGCCACAACCAGTCCGCTCCTCCCGTGCCTTGTAGAGCCTAGCGGGAACCAGCCATCCTGCTTGTCATGCTGCCACGCCTAAGCAGTCACGCAGTGCCGCAGTGGTGCAGGCTGTGCAGGCTGGCCACCGCTCCTGCTGACCCTCCCTCCTCCCCGCTTATGATGTTCATCCTCTATGGTGTCTGCTTGACTGGACCTTAATAATTATAATAATTATCGCAACCCTGGTGTGGAAGTTGCACCCTATCCCAGGCCACAGCGAGGACTGGAACACAATTAACCCCTTCAATACTGGGACACATTTTTACCTTGAGTTTTGGGTGTGATTAGACAGTTTTATTTACATTAGAAAGGGTGTATGGAGGTCAGAAGATTAATGGCCACAGTCTTCACTATTTTAATCCCCACATAAGTTTCTAAAGTTGCATGAAACCTCCAAATGATAAGCAGAATAGATAAGGAAACGCGTCATGGTACTGAAGGGGCTAAAAGTCCTGCGGCCTGCCAGGTTGCCAGGCTGCTGCAGTGACGCAGTCCTGCCGGCGAGCTGGGCCAGGGAAACGAGGCGCAGGTCCCCAAGGTCAGCGCGTAGTGTGCGCAGTAACCCCACCACTTGGTTCTCCTGCTTGGATAGGGTGGTGGGCGCTGGGCAGACAGGGACACCGCCATGAGCTGCTGTCGCCTGTCACTGTCTTGTGAGGGACAGTGCCTGAGAGTGATGGAGGAAAGAAATACAAGCTTGTCTAAACTCGCTGTGTTCCTGGGCAAGGCTGACCTGCCATGTTTTGTTATTCTTTCATCTCCTCCCTCCTTCTTCTAACGAGAATTAAGACAGAGGAAATATTAATGGCAAATACACACTAATGATACACACAGTAGTTGTTATTGGAGTTTACTATGAATTTGAATTTGGCGGACTTTGCAAACCTGTTTCAAATGGCATTGAAACTCTCTCTAAACTATCTTATTCACCCCCCACAAGTGTTGAACAATATTATAAAACATTACTAACCACTCTTTTGTTCTGATATTTGTGTTTAAATGGACGCCTGACAAAAACGAATATGACAATGCCGAAACAGAGGAGAAATTGGCGGGAGAAATGGACACTCGTTAACTGAAACAACAAGAATACCTCCCACTTCCTAATGAGCGGCCACACACCGCCAAAAAACGAGGAAAACTCACCAAAATGCATTAAATTCACCTCACACTATAAAACCACATGAAAATAGCGTCAAACACCGAAAAATGTACCTTACTTCAGTTTGAGATTAGAGAAATGTTTGTAGAAAAATCTTAAAACGCCACAAATTTCCATAACACAAGATAAAATATTTAACTAAAATATACACCTAAATTTTTAAGATAGAAATGTTATAAAAAAATAAAGAAACAATAAAAAAGTCTGGAAAATTCTTGCACATTTGAACGTGTCTGGAGGCGGGGGGGTGAGCCGCCACCTTGACGGGAATCTAGTCCGTACAGCTTCTGGGAGTGGACGCCATTTATCCCCTTTTACCACCGACATCTCGGCTCATCCACCTCCTGCCGCTCCACATCCGAAAGTCCATTCCCTGAACTCCACTTGGGTAAGAAAACCGGTGCTTGGCGAGGCGTATTAAGGCAGATAACTGTGAAAATAAAGTGGAGGTTAATGTGAAAATCCCGTCACACAAAGAAACATGGCTGGATGGGGAGACACAATTTGTTTTTCCGATTTTAGGGGTTCATATTAGGTCCATGCGTTCCCTTAAGGGCGCATAACAGGCCTTTAGGGGTGGAGGGTGCCTAGAACACGCCTCGCCCTTAAAGATAGGCAGAAATAAGGGAGAAATTAACCGTTATTTGATTCATTTCCTGTATTGTGACGGTGGGGGTTGGGAAGGCCCTGAATTAAGGGAACTTTAGGGCCTGAGGTAATGGGAAGGCTGTTTTTTAAGGGTTTTTAATGGATATTGTGTTTTAAGTACTGCTAACTTGTAAGGAATTGAGTTTGGTCTGTCCAGGGAGCCGTCTGTATGTAGGGTCATTTTAAGGGTTTCTAAGGGGTGTTTAAAGAGTATGCCGTCATTTTTAAGGGTTTTTAAGGGGGATTGTTGCTTTAAGTATGGTTTAATTGCAAGGGATTATGTATTTGCTGAGTTAAGGGAACCGTCTTATTTTAGGGTCATTTTAAGGGGTTCTAATGGTTATTTTAAGGGTCTACCGTCATTTTTAACGGTTTTTAAGGGGAGTTATTGCTATAAGCATGGCAAAGTTGTTAGGGATCATGTTTTTTTAAATGAGTTAAGGGAGCCGTATATATTTAGGGTCATTTTAAGGGGTTCTAAGGGGGTGTTTAAGGGTATATCGTCATTTTTAAGGGTTTTGAAGGGGAATTGTTGCTTTAAGTAGGGTATGTCTGCAAGGGATCATATATTTTCTGAGTTAAGGGAACCGTCTTATTTTAGGGTCATTTTAAGGGGTTCTAAGGGATGTTTTAAGGTCTACCATCAGTTATAAGGGTTTTTAAGGGGAATTTGTGTTTAAATATGGTTAAGTTTCAAGGGATCATGTATTTTTCTGACGTTTTTTAATGTTAAGGATGGAAAGTGATATTTTAGGGCATTTTAGGGATATTGTTAAGGGATTATCTTTATTTTAAGGGATTTTAAGGGAATTAGTTGCTTTAAGTATGGTCAGGTTGCAAGGGATCATGTATTTTGAGGTTTTTATTGTAAGGAAAAGTTCAGTATTTTAGGGAATTTTAAGGGATTAGAATAAATTTTAAGGGATTTTAAGGGAAATAGCTTTAAGTATGGTTGGGTTGCAAGGGATCATGTATTTACTGAGTTAAGGGAGTTTTTTTTTACCTAAGAGTAGAAAGTTCAGTGTTTTAGGGACATTTTTAAGGGATTACCTTCATTTTAAGGGTTTTTAAGGGAAATTCTAGTTTTAAGTATGGTTGGATTGCAAGAAATTGTGTAATATTAGTTTTAGGAAGTTTTTCATGTAAGAGGAAGAGGTTCAATATTTTAGGGACATTTTTAAGGGAATATCTTCATTTTAAGGGTTTTTAAGGGTATTTTTTAGGGTTGAGTTGGAAGGAGTTATGTATTTTGAGTTTTGATGTGAAATGGGGAAAGTTTGATGTTTTAGGGTGTTTAAGGGATTTTTCTAAGGGTTAAGTTTGATTTTTAAGGGTTTTTTGGTGTGTGTGTGTGTGGTTAGGTTAGGTTAGGTGTGGTCTCTCTCTCTCTCTCTCTCTCTCTCTCTCTCTCTCTCTCTCTCTCTCTCTCTCTCTCTCTCTCTCTCTCTCTCTCTTCTTTCTTTCTTTCTTTTCTTCTTCTTCTTCTTCTTCTTCTTCTTCTTCTTCTTCTTCTTCTTCTTCTCCTTCTTCTTCTCTCCTCCCTCTCCTTCCCTTCCCTTCCCTTCCCTTCCCTTCCCAGTGACCCCCTCTGACACCCCAGTGACACCCCCTCTGCCCCCCACAGCACCATGGCAGCAGAGCAAGAGATGCCAACTTTCAAGCTGGTCCTGGTGGGTGATGGTGGCACTGGCAAGACCACCTTTGTGAAGCGCCACCTGACGGGGGAGTTTGAGAAGAAGTATGTGGCAACGCTGGGTGTGGAGGTGCACCCGCTAGTCTTCCACACCAACAGGGGCCCCATTAAGTGAGTGTCGGGTGGTGGTGGTGGTGGAACACGTAGTTGTATTTGGAGGGGTAGTGGTGGTGGTGGTGGAACAGTCACTCAGTCAGTCAGTCATTCAGTCAGTCAGTCAGTTAGACCATTTTATTGACATTAGGAAGGGTCTATGGAGGTCAGAAGATTAATGGCTGCAGTTTTCTCTATTTTAACCCCTTCAGTACTGGGACACATTTTTATCTTGAGTTTTGTGTACCATTAGACCATTTTATTGACATCAGAAAGGGTGTATGGAGGGCAGAAGATTAATGGCCACAGTTTTCTCTATTTTAACCCTTTCAGTACTGGGATATATTTTTTATCTTGAGTTTTGTGTACGATTAGACCATTTTATTGACATTAAAATTGTACTTAAAAGTAGATTGAAATAGTGAAGACTGGCCATTAATCTTATGCCCTCCATAGACTCCTCCTAATGTCAATAAAATGGTCTAATGGTACACAGACTTGAAGGTAAAAATGTGTCTCAGTACTGAAGGGGTTAATGTTGTTTTAAGGAAATATTTGTGTTTTAAGAGCTGTTAGTGTGTTTGTTGTTTGTTTTCCATGTTGTTACTTCACCCTAACCTAACCTAACCTCTCCCTGTGTGTGTGTGTGTGTGTGTGTGTGTGTGTGTGTGTGTGTGTGTGTGTGTGTGTGTGTGTGTGTGTGTAGGTTCAACGTGTGGGATACAGCCGGGCAGGAGAAGCTTGGTGGCCTGCGTGACGGTTACTACATCCAGGCCCACTGTGCCATCATCATGTTTGACGTCACCTCCCGCGTCACATACAAGAACGCCCCAACTGGCACAGAGACTTGGTCAGGTGGGTAACGAGGCCTCTGTCTGTCTGTCTGTCTGTCTGTGTCTGGAAGTTTCTCGCAGTAAGATTTCTTTGATACGAAACCAGCCAAAATATGTGTTAAAAAAGGTCCTCTTGTATTGCTAGCTCCCTTAGAGAACAGTAAAGAATTCGGCAAAGTCCATAGTCACCCATGCTTGCTTCTAAGTACATCCATGTCAGCAAAATAAAATGAAACAGGAGTTGTATTCATGTCTCGGATGTGAAGTGTACAGAGAGGTATAGTTACACCCTTGAAGACCGGTGTGTCACTTCAACCAGACCCTTTGGAATGTAGTGGAGTGTGTTTACCTAGTTGTACATTACAGGGTTTGAGTGGGGCTCCTAGTGACCTGTCTTTATATATACATTTATCCATTTTTTCCTTAATTTTATGCACACTTTCTGCTGCCACAGTCTTATCAGTTGATCCATTCCAGATGTCCACCGTCCTGTGTGGAAAACTGATCTTAATGTCCCTCAAACTCTAATTTTTATGATCTTGGAGTGTCCTAGCATGTGTGTGTGTGTGTGTGTCAGTAATTTTTAAGGGTGTGTCTGTATATTCACCCTTGTCTTCACTGCAGTCTATCACTGTTCTTTCCTCACCCTACCCAGTCACTCTGCCTCACCCTGTATACTGCTAATATTCCACCTTATCTAGTGAGAGAAATTTCACATCACACTTGCCTCACCCTGGCCAGTCAGTCACCTTGCTATCACCCTTTATACTGTCACCCTGTACACCATTAATATTTCTACACCAACTGACCCTATACACCATTAAAATTGCCCCTTATCTCCACCCTATCATTTCTGCACTATTGTAACACCCTGCCACTGTCAAAACACTAACACCCTTCACACTGTCACCCTGTCACACTTGTACGCTTACCTCCACTCTTGACCTTCGCTTAAATTTGCACATTTTCGTTGTCTCACCCTTGCCGGTCACCCTATCACTGCCATCACCCTGTTTGTTAATTTTTCCTCTTTATTTGTTGTTTCTGCATCACACACACACACACACACAGACACCTTCACCCTGTAACAGCCTGTTGTGTTTGGCAGGGTGTGTGAGAACATTCCCATTGTGCTGTGTGGCAACAAGGTCGACGTGAAGGACAGGAAGGTCAAAGCAAAGTCCATCATCTTCCACCGCAAGAAAAACCTGCAGGTGAGATTGGGCTGGGCAAGGCAAGGCTGGGTTGTCGGCTGGGCTGGGCAGAGCAAGGCAAGGCAAGGCAAGGCTGTGTTGTTGGCTGGGCTGGGCAGAGCAAGGCAAGGCAAGGCTGGGTTGTCGGCTGGGCTGGGTAGAGCAAGGCAAGGCAAGGCTGGATTGGGTTGTGTTGGGCTGGGCAAGGCAAGGCTGGATTGGGTTGTGTTGAGCTGGGTTGAGCTGGGCAAGGCAAGGCTGGGTTGTCGGCTGGGCTGGGTAGAGCAAGGCAAGGCAAGGCTGGAATGGGTTGTGTTGGGCTGGGCAAGGCAAGGCAGGATTAGGTTAGGTTAGGTTAGGTTTGGCTGTGTTTAGGTGTGTTTGGATAGGTTAGATTGAATTTCTGTTGGTTAAGTTAGGTCAGGTTGGTTTTAGTGTTAGGTTAACTCCTTCAGTACTGGGACACATTTTTACCTTGAGTTTTGTGTACCATTAGACCATTTTATTGACATTAGGAAGGGTGTATGGAGGGCAGAAGATTAATGGCCACAGTCTTCACTATTTTAACCCCTTCAGTACTGGGACGCATTTTTACCTTGAGATTTATGTACCATTAGACCATTTTATTGACATTAGGAAGGGTCTATGGATGTCAGAAGATTAATGGCCACAGTCTTCACTATTTTAACCCCTTCAGTACTGGGACACATTTATACCTTGAGATTTATGTACCATTAGACCATTTTATTGACATTAGGAAGGGTCTATGGATGTCAGAAGATTAATGGCCACAGTCTTCACAATTCTAAACCCCCACATGAGTTAGTGAAGCTGTATAGAATCACCAAATAGTCACCAGGATGAATAGGGAAACACATCCTGGTACTACATTGAGAAATATTAACCACTTTTAAATAGAGGAATAATGTGACATGAGCCCATTACTTAGAGACACTTGGAATGCTGGCGGAGATTGGGATAGGTTAGGTTGGGATTGGGATGCCTTGGATTAGAAGTTAGAGATTGGAGTTAGGTTGGGTTGGCTTAGAGATTGGATTAAGAGATTGGAGATTAGCGTTGGATTGGAGATTAGAGTTGGGTTAGGTTGGATTGGAGTGTTTGTTTGTTTGGATTAGGTTACGTAAGTTAGTTTTCATTATTTTATCTATATATTAGTTTGATTTGATTGATTTGAGGTGTGTGAGGATAGGTTTGGGTTGGTGGCCTGGGGTGTGCAGAGATAGATTGAAGTTTTCTTTATAGATCTCTCTTCTGTTCCATTTTTGTTTGTTTGTTTGTCTATCTTCATCATTTGTTGTCTGCTGTACGTGTGTGTGTGTGTGTGTGTGTGTGTTTACAGGTTTATTTCAAGCTTATAATGTTTTGTTGCTCATGGTTTTGTAGTTACACACACACACACACACACACACACACACACACACACACACACACACACACACACACATGCATTCTTTTAACTGATTTATTTGTATATATTCACTTCATTATTGATTTATTTATTTACCTATTTGTTTTATCATGTTCTCTGTCAATTATGTAAAGTTTGTACCTATCCTTATTTTGTCCTTGTGTGAGAGAGAGAGAGAGAGAATTTTATCACATACATTTTTCCATTCAGGTGATATGATAAGAGGAACAAAACAGTGTTACATGATTTCCACCTTGACTGTAGAGATAGACACCCAACACCCCACCCCCAACACACACTGGCCCACCACCACCACCACCACCCCCACTTCACAATGAGCCCATTCCCTACCCTGCACCTTCTCCAACCCTTCTTGTTGTTCTTTAAATGTAGGAAGAGCACTGACTAAGGGCAACAAAACTACAATTAATGAGATCGATTAAAAAAAAAAAAGGCCCACTGCCAATCCCCATAGTACAGTGTAGAAAGCATTAGTTAAAAGTAGTCTATGTGTTGCAGTCTCCCTCCTGAAAGGGTTCAAGTCACAGGTAGATGGACACACAGCAGCAGGCAGGGAGTTCCAGAGTGTGCCAGAGAAAGGGATGAAGGATTGAGAGTACTGGTTAACTCTTGCATCAGGGAGGTGGACAGAATAGTGGTGAAGGATTGAGAGTACTGGTTAACTCTTGCATCAGGGAGGTGGACAGAATAGTGGTGAAGGATTGAGAGTACTGGTTAACTCTTGCATCAGGGAGGTGGACAGAATAGTGGTGAAGGATTGAGAGTACTGGTTAACTCTTGCATCAGGGAGGTGGACAGAATAGTGGTGAAGGATTGAGAGTACTGGTTAACTCTTGCATCAGGGAGGTGGACAGAATAGTGGTGAAGGATTGAGAGTACTGGTTAACTCTTGCATCAGGGAGGTGGACAGAATAGTGGTGAAGGATTGAGAGTACTGGTTAACTCTTGCATCAGGGAGGTGGACAGAATAGTGGTGAAGGATTGAGAGTACTGGTTAACTCTTGCATCAGGGAGGTGGACAGAATAGTGGTGAAGGATTGAGAGTACTGGTTAACTCTTGCATCAGGGAGGTGGACAGAATAGTGGTGAAGGATTGAGAGTACTGGTTAACTCTTGCATCA
>NC_059280.1:4376207-4391207 GCF_017591435.1 Portunus trituberculatus
TGCTGTTTTAATGTTGAGATAATTGTCATTCTCTCTCTCTCTCTCTCTCTCTCTCTCTCTCTCAGCAATTTAGGCAGGAATTTCATTTTTTTGTAATAAAGACGAAGAAATCATGGTTATTTTTATTATTCCTACAGGTCTCACCCCCACCCCCTCTCTCTCTCTCTCTCTCTCTCTCTCTCTCTCTCTCTCTCTCTCTCTCTCTCTCTCTCTCTCTCTCAGTATTTACAAACATTGGCGCTCAAATACCTCGTCAAGTTGTACCCACAATGCTGTTCTACATTTTTCTCTCCTTGTTTTGCTTTTAAGACTCAAAATATTATGCATTCCTCTTAAGTGTGACCCAATGTTGTTTAGCACTGCCTGGTGTTGGAGGGGCTGGCGGAGGAGCGGTGTCTGTGAAGTCTGGGGTGGGGGAGGTGATGGGCAGTGCTGTGAAGGGGCAGGGGTGGTGGTGGTGGAGGGCCAGAGTGTGTGTGTGTGTGTGTGGTTAGCTGTATATAAATAGCAAGATCGATTATTACTATTATTATTATTATTGTTGTTTTATTGCTTTTACTACTACTACTACTACTACCACCACCACTACTACTACTGCTGCTGCCATCGTTACTACCACTTTTATCACTATTATTATTGTTAGTAGTAGTAGTAGTAGAAGTAATAGTACCATTATTAATTGTATTTTTCGGTAATAACTGTCACTGCCTTCCCCCCTCTCTCTCTCTCTCTCTCTCTCTCTCTCTCTCTCTCTCACGACCATTCGCCAATTCTCTCTCTTTAAACATAATTAGATATTTTTCTCTCGTCATTTCACTATTTATTTATTTTCTTACAAGGTTCCTTAATATTTGTTTATTCATTAGAGAGAGAGAGAGAGAGAGGGGGCACTCCTTTACCCCCACACCTCCCCTCTCCCTCCCTCCCTCTCTATATCTCCATTGACTTGCGCAGAGGAGGAGGAGGAGGAGGAGGAGGATAAAGAAGAGGAAGAAGAGGAGGAGCTTACACAGTGCCTCTCCACCACGTACACAGGTTACCTCTCCCTCTCACTCACTCGCTCACTTACTCCCTCTCAATGTGTACGTGGGGACAATAGCTTAGAGAGAGAGAGAGAGAGAGAGAACTGATAAGATACAATAAAAGTGATAGAAAGGAAAGACGAGACGAAGGAAAGGAGGAAGGAGAAGAAGAATAAAGAGTGGAGATAAGAAGGAACAGAGAAAGAAGAAGAGAAGGAAGGAATTAGACGGAGAGAGAGAGAGAGAGAGAGATAAAAACAGGTGGAAAGGTGAGAAAATAAAGATTGGAAGAGGAAATAGATGAAAAGAACAGGTAGAAGGAAATAAAACGAGAAGAAACAGAGGAAGAGGAGATAAATAGGGAGAGAAGTGATAGAACAAGGGAACAAAAGAAGAAATAATAAGAAAAAACAAAAATAAAATAGTGGAAAGACAAGAAAAATACAAATAAAAGAAGAAAAAATAGAGGAAGACGAAGAAAATAATTAACACACAAACACACACAAACACACGAACACACAAACACCACCCTTAAGCCCATTTTCTCGTCACCAAACTCAGCCTAACAATGGTGCGTGGGTGCGGGCGCGCGAGCAAGACCACACCCACCTCTCCCCTGGCCCCCACCCCCTCCCTCACCCCCACGGCGCCCACCAGAGGAAGCTGCGTCAGGTAAGCGCCCATTGAAACTATTAGCTAATGGGTTTGTGTCTATTCATTCATTTGTTTTGTCTGTTTTATTGTTTATTTTTGTGTATTTATTTATATTTATCCATTATTTTCTATATTTCTGTCATTATTCCGTCTATCTGTGTCTCCATTTACCCATTTCTGTCATTATTCTTTTTTTTCTATCTTGTTTTATCACTACACCCATTAACACTCATACCAACCCATTAATCCATTATTTTAACCCATTAAATTTGACTATCATTGAAAAAAAAACCCATTAACTTGGCCATATTCACCCATTTATCTATTAACAGTACCCATTATTCTATTTATTTATTTATTTATCCTATTTCCTATCTTTATCCATTTCTGTCATTATTCCGTCTATCTGTGTCTCCATTTACCCATTTCTGTAATTATTCTTTTTTTTTCTATCTTGTTTTATCACTACACCCATTAACACTCATCCCAACCCATTAATCCATTATTCTAACCTAATAAATTTGACCATTATTAAAAAAAAACACATTAACTTGGCCATATTCACCCATTTATCTATTAACAGTACCCATTATTCTATTTATTTATTTATCTATTTATTTATTTATTTGTTTATCATTATTTTATCCATATTTCTCTCTGTTATCCTATTTTATCTCCATTTCTTCTCTTTCTCTATTTATTTTCGTCTATTTCTTTCATTATTTCGTTCATTTATTTCTCTATTTATCCATTTTTTCCTCATTTATTCCTGTTTATCATTATTTTATCCATATTTCTCTCTGTTATCCTATTTTATCTCCATTCCTCCTCTTTCTCTATTTATTTTCGTCTATTTCTTTCATTATTTCGTTCATTTATTTCTCTATTTATCCATTTTTCCTCATTTATTCCTGTTTATCATTATTTTCTCCATATTTCTCTCTGTTATCCTATTTTATCTCCATTTCTCCTCTTTCTCTATTTATTTTCGTCTATTTCTTTCATTATTTCATTCTATTTATCCATTTTTCCTCATTTATTCCTGTTTATCATTATTTTCTCCATATATCTCTCTGTTATCCATATTATCCCTTATTATATACTTTCTCCTTTATCCTAATCTCTCTTATTCATATATTTACTCTATTTTTACCCATTTTTGGCCATATCTCCCCATTAGATCCATTATTTTAACGCTATACTCACGATTTATTAATAATTTTCACGCCAAACCCATTATTTTTACATTTTTGCTCATATTTCTCTATTAAACCTATTATTTTGACAGTTTTGCTTATATTTCTCCATTAAACCCATTATTTTTTTACAGTTTTGCTTATATTTCTCCATTAAACCCATTATTTTCACGTCAAACCCATTATTTTTCCATTTTTTCTCATATTTCTTCTTTAAACCCATTATTTTTTTTAGAATTGCTTATATATCTCCATTAAACCCATTGTTTATTAGTTTTGCTTATATTTCTCCATTAAACCCATTATTTTCACGTCAAACCCATTATTTTTCCATTTGTTCTCATATTTCTTCATTAGACCCATTATTTTTTACAGTTTTGCTTATATTTCTCCATTAAACCCATTATTTTCACGTCAAACACATTATTTTTTCCATTTTTGCTTATATTTCTCCATTAAACCCATTATTTTTTTAGTTTTGCTTATATTTCTCCATTAATCCTGTTATTTTCACGTCAAACCCATTATTTTTCCATTTTTGCTTATATTTCTCCATTAAACCCATATTTTTTTAGTTTTGCTTATATTTTTAAATTAAACCCATTACTTTCACGTCAAACCCATTATTTTTTCCATTTTTGCTTATATTTCTCCATTAAACCCATTATTTTTTTAGTTTTGCTTATATTTCTCCATTAATCCTGTTATTTTCACGTCAAACCCATTATTTTTCCATTTTTGCTTATATTTCTCCATTAAACCCATATTTTGTTTAGTTTTGCTTATATTTTTAAATTAAACCCATTACTTTCACGTCAAACCCATTATTTTTCCATTTTTGCCTATATATCATTAAACCCATCATTTTTTCCAGTTTTGCTTAGATTTCTCCATTAAACCCATTATTTTCACGTCAAATCCATTATTTTTCCCATTTTTGCTTATATTTCTCCATTAAACCCATTATTTTTTAGTTTTGCTTATATTTCGCCATTAAACCCATTATTTTTGAAAGTTTTGCTTATATTTCTCCATTAAACCCATTATTTTTGAGTTTTGCTTATATTTCGCCATTAAACCCATGATTTTCATGTCAAACCCATATTTTTCTATTTTTGCTTATATTTCTCCATTAAACCCATTATCTTTGACAGTTTTGCTTATATTTTCCATTAAATCAATTATTTTCACGACAAAACCCATTATTTTTCCATTGTTGCTTGTATATCTGCATTAAACCCATTATTTCACGTCAAATCTATTATTTTTCCATTTTTGCTTATATATATATATATATATATATATATATATATATATATATATATATATATATATATATATATATATTTATTTATTTATCTATTTATTTATTTATTTTATTTTATTTTATTTTTATTTCTACCAATTGGGGTTTTCACGGGAGTTTGTGGGGTAAAGGGGATACTTTTCGTGGCACCTCCTATCTCAAAGCTCACCCGCTAGGAAACCGTTGTCCCGAGTGAGGAAGCCCAACCTACACTCGGACCGTGGACAGGATTCGAACCCGTGCGCTTGGAGACCCTCGGACCCCAAAGTACGCATGGTTCCACTGTACCACGGCGGCCCCCAAAAATTTCTCCATTAAACTCATTATTTTCACGCTAAATTCATTATTTTTTAAGTTTTTGCTTGTATATCTCCATTAAACCTATTATTTTCACACTAAACACATTATTTTTTACATTTTTGCTTATATTTTCCATTAGACATTATTTTTTTTCTATTTTTGGTTATATATCTCCATTAAACCCATTTTATTCAAGCCAAATGTATTAATTCTGACTTAATTTTGCCTATATTTCCCCATTAAACTCATTATTTTCACGCCAAATCTATTATTTTTGCCATTTTTTGTGATATCACACCATTTATCTGTCATTTTCACGCCAAACCCATTAACTTTCGACATTTTACCTAAATATCCCCATTTACCCATTATTTTCACGCCAAACCTATTACTGTTGATATCACACGATTTATTATAATTTTCACGCCAAAAACCATTATTTTTTTCCATTTTTTCCTATATCTTTCCATTAAACCCATTACTTTCACCCAATACGCATTAGTTTTGCCCTTTTACAGATATCATACTATTTGTCTATCATTCTCACTCAAAACCCATTATTTTTATTAATTTAAATTCATAACATCCATTATCCATTATTTTTCTTCCTAAAAACCCATTATTTTTACTTATTTTACCTATAATAGTCTATTTGCCCATTAATTTCAACCTAGACCCATTATCTTCACGAATTCTACCCATTTTAATCCATTTCGTCATCATTTCCACCCAAAGCCCATTATATTTGCCTATTTATTCTCATATCATCCCATTTATCCATTATCTTGAGTAAAACCTGTAATTTTTACCCATTTTTACCCATATCACAACTATTATCCATTATTTTGACCCATTCACCTATTTCCATAACCCATACACCCATTAAGACCCAGACCGACTCATTATTCCATTATTTTAACCCCATAAATTTGACCATTACTGAAAAACCCATTAACTTGGCCATATTCACCCATTTACCTATTAACTATACCCATAATGCCATTATTTTCATGTCATTTTCATCTTTGCCCATTATTTTTACCCATTTATCTATTTCTATTATCCAAACACCCATTATCTTAAACTGTTTTCCTTAATTATTATCCTAACCCATTAATCTAACCCAAAACCCATTGATATTCTCCATTTTCACCAATATTAACTCATTTACCCATTATCTTAACTAATACACACTCATAATGCTCCATAATTCACCCATTAACATAATCTAAGTCTCAAAAACCTATTATTTTTCTTTGCTTTTTAGATAATAACACCCATTAGTTCACCATTAGCTTGATTCTCCTTGCCAGACCCATTAATTCGTGTGTTTTAGTGGCTCTAGCTCAAAACCCATTATTTCAACATCCAGTTTATTTTCATTTTATACCCATTTACCCATTACATCCACATTTCATGTATTTTTTACCCATTACGTCTATTTTTCGAGTTTTATCCATTAATTCTACGTCTTTTATTTTGTGTTCCCCCATTACTTCCATGATTCGCCCATTATAATCTAGTTAACCATTATTTCAATACTTTATAATCTGTAAACCCATTAAGTCTATTTTAACACAATTCTCATCATCCATTACTTTTTCCTCTCATCTATACATTAATGATATAGTTACCCATTAGTTTAAACCCATCCATGTAACTTGAACCCATTAGAAACCCATTAAGCATATTTTTCACGAATATTATCTAGCTCCTATCAATTTACCCATTATTTGAAACCCATTAAAATCGTTACCCATAGAACCCCCATTGACCTATTCAGATACACTCACCCATTATTTTTCAGATAGTTCTTATCCCCATTATTTCCTCCCATCACACATAGATCAGTTTTCATTAATCTACCCATTATTTCAAGGACATTAATCTCAAACTCATGGTTATACACACACGCATCCATTAATAGTTTTTCAACCCATTATTTTGAAGTATTTCTTATGTTTACTACCATTACTTTGCTTCCCATTAGTGTATTTCATCTTACATAACTATTACATTCCATTATTCATTCTAAAACCAGATATTTTTTTATATATATATTTTTTCTTCCATTTTTTTTTTCCATTAATCTTAGTATTTTATTAGTGTTATTATTATTATTATCATCTTAGCCCATTAGGTATCACGTCCACCCATTAATGGCATCCTAACCACACTATTATCATTGTTACTGTATTAATTTTATTTGCATCATTTTTGTTGTCTCTATTCAATCTCTTTCTCTATCAGTCTTTATAACGAATTCATTATAATATCGTATTTTTCGTCGCTATTTTTGTCATCTACGTGTTATTCTTACCCATGTGGCAGTTTTAGTACTTTTATTTCTTGTTTATTGAAGATTTTAATGTTCACCAAAGTTTATATAGAAGTCTTTAAAACATATTGACTTTTTTTTTCGTCTTTTCCTCCTCTTCTTAACAAATTCACAATAACCTCGTGTTTTTGCTATTATTTCTCCTATTCACGTCTTGTTTTCCTGTGTAGCTTCTTCTGTTCTCTTATTTTGACCTGTTGAAGGCATTATATTAAGTCTAACCTGAATTAATTAGATATATAATCTTTTCCATCTTTTCCTGCTCTCCTTCTTAACAAATTCGCAATAATCTCGTGTTTTTACTATTTTTTCTCCTATTCACGTCTTGTTTTCCTGTGTAGCTTCTTCTGTTCTCTTATTTTGACCTACTGAAGGCATTATATTAAGTCTTTACCCTGAGTTTTCACCTTATCCTGCTCTCCTTAACAAATTCGCAATAACCTCGTGTTTTTATTATTATTTCACCCATTCACGTCTTGTTTTCCTGTGTAGCTTCTTCTGTTCTCTTATTTTGACCTATTGAAGGCATTATATTAAGTCTTTACCCTGAGTTTTCACCTCTTCCTGCTCTCCTTCTTAACAAATTCACAATAATCTCGTGTTTTTATTATTATTTCACCCATTCACGTCTTGTTTTCCTGTGTAGCTTCTTCTGTCCTCTTATTTTGACCTATTGAAGGCATTATATTAAGTCTTTACCCTGAATTAATTAGATATATAGTCTTTTCCATCTTTTCCTGCTCTCCTCCTTAACAAATTCGCAATAATCTCGTGTTTTTATTATTATTTCTCCTATTCACGTCTTGTTTTCCTGTGTAGCTTCTTCTGTCCTCTTATTTTGACCTACTTGAATGCGCCATACTAACCTAAATTAATGTAAAACGTCAATAAAATACAATAGTTTCCTCATATATCTCTTCATTCTTTCCCTCTTCCATCTCTTCCTCTCTCACCACTACAAGACTGTCAATTTCCTGTGTTTCTACTATTATTTATCTTATTTACGGCTGTTTTTCCTGTGTGATCTTTAGTGCACTCTTATTTTGACCCTGTGAGGTTGTTGCATTCCTCTTAAATCACACAGAAACTTATATTTAAAAGAGAAAAGTATATAGTACTTCCATTATTATTCTGGTTTCTCATCATCCTCAATTTCTTCAGTACCATGACGAGTTTTCATCTTCATTCTGGTGACTATTTGGTGATTTTATACAGCTTCAGAAACTTATGAGGGGGGGATTAAAATAGTGAAGACTCTGGCCATTAATCCTTTGACCTGCATAGACCCTTCCTAATGTCAATAAAATCATCTTATCGTACACAAAACAAGGTAAAAATCTGTCTCAGTACTGAAGGTTTTAAAAGAAGCCCATTAATTTATTGTTTGTATCTCTTTTTTCTCTTATTTATGTTTTATATTCCTCTGTAGCCTCTTCAGTACTCTCATTTTGACCCACTGAACTTATTACATTAACCTAGATTCACCCAGAAAGGCAGAAAAAAGCTTAAATTTCCTTATATCTCATTTTTTCCCTCCCATATTGCCAGTAACATGACGTCATAGCTGCTCCATCGTTTAGACCATTAGAATCCTCCCCCATTATCCCCATTCCCCATTTTCATTAATTCTGGTGGTAGTTATTGTTATTAGTATTAGTTTCGGTGACGTAGTGGCATTGTTAGTATTGACTGGCGCGTTATTAGAGAGTTATTGATGTTCACGGCGGGAGGGGTCGCAGGGCACGCCACGCTGCGTCATGGCGGGTTGGCGGGTGGGAGAGGAAAGAGGCAAAGAATTCAGTAAATCCTTCTAGTCCAAATGTCAGCCATGAATAAATTAACGCTTTATTCATTGTCTATTTTGCTGGTGTGATGTGGTACGTGTGTGGTGTGTCATGGCGGGTTGAAGAAATATAACGAGAAATTAGTCAAAATCCTTATAAAATCTTCTCTAAACACTACGAGTTAATAGATAAATAATATGTTGAGTTTTTCCTTTCACAATGTCAAATAATACGGTCAGTGTGTCTGTAGTGAAATATTCAGGACATGGTTGGCAATGAAAATGGTTCTGGATCTTTCCTTTCCTCAGAACCTCTTGTATTGAAGATGAATGGCCGAGAAGGGATGCTGGAAAACCCCGCTATGCTCCCCAACAAAACACCATTTCCACACCACCTCACTCACCCTCACACACCAAAACAACACAAAAATCACAGAAAAACACAGAAAACACAACGAAAACTCAAAATAAACAACAGTTGCGGAAAAAAAAGAGGTGTAATGGTTTATCGAGGTGCTGCGTGGCCCGGTCTGCGTTGCCATATCACCTTTAAAACTTCCAGATATTTCTCGTAGGCCTATTTCTGGAGACACTGGCGTGGTATAGGCCGGCAGGATAGGTGTATAAAATTATTACTACTGCAGTGTAAGGCGGTGGTTGGTGTTTGTCGAGAATAAAGATGTTTTTTGTTTTTATTGCTGTTTTTTGCTGAAGTTTGGCACCGTAGCATGAATGGAAGAGAGAGAGAGAGATAAGATGCCAAGAAACTGAGTCAAGATGAGAGAGAGAGAGAGAGAGAGATTATTGGAGTGTCATAAGATGCCAAGAAACTGGAGTCAAGATGTGAGAGAGAGAGAGAGAGAGAGAGAGAGAGAGAGAGAGAGAGAGAGAGAGAGAGAGAGAGATTAATAATCTAATACTATTTATAAACCAGTTGCTATGAAAATTTAGAGAGAGAGAGAGAGAGAGAGAGAGAGAGAGAGAGAGAGAGAGAGAGAGAGAGAATGATTTATTTTCAGACACACACACACACACACACACACGCACACACACACGGTAGGAATAAATATGTGTGTGTGTGTGTGTGTGTGTAGATCCGGGAGTGCACCTTAATTAGCTAATGTACACACACACACACACACACACACACACACACACACACACACACACACACACACACACACACACGTAACTGTAAACAAATTCGTGAGGCAGAAAAATAAATAAATAAATAAATAAATAAATAAATATCTTTACATAAACAAGAAAAAAATTAAATTTGATAATAAATCCCAAAAATAAAAAAAATATGATTAAATGACATTGAGAGAGAGAG
This sequence comes from Portunus trituberculatus, assembly GCF_017591435.1. Classification (NCBI taxonomy): domain Eukaryota; kingdom Metazoa; phylum Arthropoda; class Malacostraca; order Decapoda; family Portunidae; genus Portunus; species Portunus trituberculatus. The sequence continues at coordinate 4,386,143 of NC_059280.1, forward strand.
AGAGAGAGAGAGAGAGAGAGAGAGAGAGAGAGAGAGAGAGAGAGAGATATTAATTACTCTCACTTTTACTTCACTTTCAACTTAACCTACAATACGAACTCTCTCTCTCTCTCTCTCTCTCTCTCTCTCTCTCTCTCTCTCTCTCTCTCTCTCTGTAGAGGTCATGCCTTCTATTCAATCAATTTTAGGAGCAATGAACTCTCTCTCTCTCTCTCTCTCTCTCTCTCTCTCTCTCTCTCTCTCTCTCTCTCTCTCTCTCTCTCTCACTCTCTCTCTCTCTCTCTCTCTCTCTCTCTCTCTCTCTCTCTCTCTCTCTCTCTCTCTCTCTCTCTCTCTCTCTCTCTCTCTCTCTCTCTCTTATTTCTCTTGCAAAATAACACTTGTTGAATTTATCACCAGCATTATTATTACTATTATCTTCTTCTTCTCCTTCTTCTTCTTCTTCTTCTTCTTCTTCTTCTTCTTCTTCTTCTTCTTCTTCTTTCTCTACATACTACATTTTATTCCTCGTTTCTCTTCCTTCTCATTCTGTATTCCTTCTTCCTTTTCCTCCTCCTCCTCCTCCTCCTCCTCCTCCTCCTCCTCCTCCTCCTCCATTAGACCATTTTATTGACATTAGGAAGGGTCTATGGAGGTCAGAAGATTAATGGCCACAGTCTTCACTATTTTAACCCCTTCAGTACTGGGACACATTTTTTACCATGAGTTTTGTGTACCATTAGACCATTTTATTGACATTAGCAAGGGTGTATGGAGGTCAGAAGATTAATGGCCACAGTCTTCACTATTTTAACCCCTTCAGTACTGGGACGCATTTTTTACCATGAGTTTTGTGTACCATTAGACCATTTTATTGACATTAGCAAGGGTCTATGGAGGTCAGAAGATTAATGGCCACAGTCTTCACTATTTTAACCCTCCACATGAGTTTCTGAAGGTGTATAAAATCACCAAATAGTCACCACAATGAATAGGGAAACACGTCATGCTACTGAAGGGGTGAAGATTGAAGACACGTGCTTAGGAGACTCAAATAGTGACAAACATTATACACTGGTAGTATTGATGTCAACCAGGAGACTTCAGCGCTGTGTGTGTATTAGTAAAGACTGTGGTTCCTTCAGATTGTGGGGGAATAAAGTGTATATTTGTAACTTCCATTCTTGTATCCTAGTCCTTCTGTGTCTCTTGTTTATCCTCTTCCTTCTCTTCCTTCCTTTCTACTTCTTCTTCTTCTTGTTTTCTTCCTGTTTAGTGAAGTGTATAACTATCTAATTCTTCTTTATCATCTTCCTCTTGTACTCTTTCTAATTCTTCTTCTTCTTTTCCTCCATAATCATTCAAGTCTAATTTGTAACCATGTCATTCTTCTTCATTATCATCATTTCCTTGTATTTCCCTGTTTTATCTCCACTCCTCCTCTTCTCTCGCTTCCTTCCTTCATTCTTACTTCATTTCATCTTCAGTAAAGAATTTTGGTACATATTAAAAAGCGTCTTCCTCTCACCACATCAATTTTTCAAGTCACCATATGCACTTTTGAAATCGCAGCTATGAAACACAGTATTTTAAAATGTGCTTGGTTTTTTTTTTCTGCACTGTGAAGCTTCTAGTACAGTGCTGAGAGGTCTCCAAGCTCACCGGTTCGAATCCTGTTCACGGTCGAAGTGCAGGTTGGGCTTCCTCGCTTGGGGCAACGGTTTCCTAGCGGGTGCGGTTTTCAGATACAGAAAATATTCTTTTAGCTCAGAAATAAGAAAAAATGTAGATGATTGGCTAGATTTTCAAGAGCTTCGCCTTATCATCAGCGAGAAATCTTATTAATGCAGCACCAGAACCATTAAAAAGCACTCTTAACCCCTTCAGTACTGGGACGCATTTTTACCATGAGTTTTGTGTACCATTAGACCATTTTATTGACATTAGGAAGGGTCTATGGAGGTCAGAAGATTAATGGCCACAGTCTTCACTATTTTAATCCCTTCAGTACTGGGACACATTTTTACCTTGAGTTTTGTGTACCATTAGACCATTTTATTGACATTAGGAAGGGTCTATGGAGGGCAGAAGATTAATGGCCACAGTCTTCACTATTTTAACCCCTTCAGTACTGGGACACATTTTTACCTTGAGTTTTGTGTACCATTAGACCATTTTATTGACATTAGGAAGGGTCTATGGAGGTCAGAAGATTAATGGCCACAGTCTTCACTATTTTAATCCCTTCAGTACTGGGACACATTTTTACCATGAGTTTTGTGTACCATTAGACCATTTTATTGACATTAGGAAGGGTCAATGGAGGTCAGAAGATTAATGGCCACAGTCTTCACTATTTTAACCCTTCAGTACTGGGACACATTTTACCATGAGTTTTGTGTACCATTAGACCATTTTATTGACATTAGGAAGGGTCTATGGAGGGCAGAAGATTAATGGCCACAGTCTTCACTATTTTAATCCCTTCAGTACTGGGACATATTTTTACCTTGAGTTTTGTGTACCATTAGACCATTTTATTGACATTAGGAAGGATGTATGGAGGGCAGAAGATTAATGGCCACAGTCTTCACTATTTTAATCCCCCACATGAGTTTCTGAAGCTGTATAAAATCACCAAATAGTCACCAGAATGAATAGGTAAACACGTCCTGCTACTGAAGGGGTTAAAAGCACGGGGATCTTTAATTAGAGCCTTTCAAAATAGTCGTGAGAGAGCAAAGGCGTTTTACCTACTACTACTACTACTACTACTACTACTACTACTACTACTACTACTACTACTACTACTACTACGTTCTTCTTTATCATCTTCCTTCCACTCGTCTTCTTTGTCCTCCTCCTTCTCTTCCTTCCTTCCTTCCTTCTTATTCCCCTTATTCTTCCTCCTTCTTCCTTTTCTTCATGTTCTTTGTTATCCTTCTCTTCTCTTCTCTTCCTTCTTCCTTCCTTCTTTATCCACCTCCTCCTCCTCCTCCTCCTCCTCCTCCTCCTCCTCCTCCTTTTGATGTATTGTAGGTACTTGTAACTTGTATAAATATTGTTGTTGTTGTTGTTGTTGATGTAGTAGTAGTAGTAGTAGTAGTAGTAGTAGTAGTAGTAGTAGCAGAAGTAGTTGTTGTTGTTATTCTTTTTGCTATTGTTGTTGTTATTATTATTATTATTATTATTATTATTATTATTATTATTATTATTATTATTATTATTATTATTAATCTATTACTAATTTTCTTTCTTTTCTCTCAACAGATTCGAGGGGAAGGAAAAAAGGTAAGAGAGAGAGAGAGAGAGAGAGAGAGAGAGAGAGAGAGAGAGAGAGAGAGAGAGAGAAGTTTTAGGCATATTTAATTGTGTTTTAAATTGTTTGTGGTTGTTTTGATGTATTTGATGAGAGAGAGAGAGAGAGAGAGAGAGAGAGAGAGAGAGAGAGAGAGAGAGAGAGAGCATGACCCCAAATTTTCATCTCAAATATTACCGGATGTTGTGGTCACATTTTCTCGTTTTTCTCTTTTTTTTCTCTCTCTTTTTCTCTCTTTTTCTTCTCTTATTAGTTCACATCATTGCTTTCTACTGCTGCTGCTGCTACTACTACTGCTGCTGCTGCTGCTACTACTACTACTACTGCTACTACTGCTGCTGCTGCTGCTGCTGCTGCTGCTGCAACTGCTGCTGCTGCTGCTGCTACTGCTGCTGCTACTGCTGCTGCTGCTGCTGCTGCAGCTGCTGCTGCTGCTGCTGCTGCTGCTGCTGCTGCTGCTGCTGCTGCTGCTGCTGCTGCTGCTGCAGCTGCTGCTGCTGCAACTGCTGCTGCTGCAACTGCAACTGCTGCTGCTGCTGCTGCTGCTGCTGCTGCTGCTGCTGCTGCTGCTGCTGTCAACAACTGCTGCTGCTGCTGCTGCTGCTGCTGCTGCAACAACTGCTGCTGCACTGCTGCTGCACTGCAACACTGCTGCTGCTGCTGCAACACTGCTGCTGCTGCAACTGCTGCTGCACTGCTGCCACCACCTGCTGCTGCTGCTGCTGCTGCCACCACTGCTGCTGCACCACTGCACAACTGCTGCTGCCTGCTGCACCTGCTGCTGCTGCACCACTGCTGCTGCTGACAACAACAACACCACCACCACCACAACACGACACTGCTGCCACAACAACAGCAACAGTGACAACAGCTGCTGCACGCAACAACAACTGCTGCTGCTGCAACACACAACAACAGCAACACCACTGCTGCTGCTGCACCACTGCTGACACACTGCTGTTGAACTGCTGCTGCTGCTGCTGCTGCACAACAACCAACAACTGCTGCTGGCAACAACAACAACAACAACAGCAACAACCACAACACTGCACAACCACTGCAACACAACTGCTGCAACAACAACAACAACAACACCACCACCACAACACCTGACAGCTGACACTCACACACTGCCACAACACCACCAGCCACCTGCTGCTGCTCACCAACCACAACAACAACAGGTGCACAACAACACACCACAACAACACAACACAACACAACACACAACAACAACTGACTGACAACACAACACAGACAGCAACACCACACCAGACAACAACAACAGACAACAGACACAACAACAACGACTGCTGCAACACAACAACAACAGCGACAGACAACACTGCACTGCTGCTGCTGCACCACAACAACACACAACAACACCTGCAACACTCAACTGCACACACCACACACTGCTGCTGCTGCTGCTGCTGCTGCTGCTGCTGCTGCACTGCTGCTGCTGCTGCTGCTGCTGCTGCTACTGCTGCTGCTGCTGCTGCTGCTGCTGCTGCTGCTGCTGCTGCTGCTGCTACTGCTGCTGCTGCTGCTGCTGCTGCTGCTGCTGCTACTGCTGCTGCCGCTGCTGCTGCTGCTGCTACTGCTGCTGCTGCTGCTGCTGCTGCTGCTGCTGCTGCTGCTGCTGCTGCTGCTGCTGCTGCTCTGCTGCTGCTCTCTCTCTCTCTCTCTCTCTCTCTCTCTCTCTCTCTCTCTCTCTCTCTCTCTCTCTCTCTCTCTCTCTCTCTTCCTTTCTCTTCCTGCCTCACT
>NC_059280.1:4403707-4406207 GCF_017591435.1 Portunus trituberculatus
TTTCCTCGTCTGTTTAATATGTCAGAAATTAATTTAAGTTTGATTAAGTTAGGTTAGGTTATTTCTTCAGTAGTAGTAGTAGTAGTAGTAGTAGTAGTAGTAGTAGTAGTAGTAGTAGTAGTAGTAGTAGTGGTAGTAGTAGTAGTAGTAGTAGTAGTAGTAGTAGTAGTAGTAGTAGTAGTAGTAGTAGTAGTAGTAGTAGTAGTAGTAGTAGTAGTAGTAGTAGTAGTAGTAGTAGTAGTAGTAGTAGTAGTAGTAGTAGTAGTAGTAGTAGTAGTAGTAGTAGTAGTAGTAGTAATAGTAGTAGTAGTAGTAGTGTTGAGGGTACAGTGATAGTCTCCGTGTGGTCGTGTGACTAGTAAACACACCTCACTGGTACCGTGTGATGGTTGCTGCAGTACTTAACCCATTCCCTACCGTGAAGCGTCTGCATTTTCACGCTGGTTACTATTTAGCGACTTTATACAGCTTCAGAAACATATGATGGGATTAAGACAGTAAAGATTCTGGCCACTAATATTATCTATAGACCCTTCCTAATGCCAATACAGGCGCTTGATCACACCCAAAGACGTAAAAATGTGTCCCAGTACTGAATTGGTGAGGGTGTCTACAATGTTCCGAGGCTCTTGTGGGTTGAAAACTGCTTTGTGATGTGTGATATAACTAACACTGCTATGAATAATTGGTAGTGAGTTATAGGTAAGCTTTATTCTTTATGGGAAGTAATGTTTAGCTTCATTTTAAAGGGAAATTTCTGCCTAGCCTTTATTGTGTGTGGAGTTTCTATGCAATCTGTGTTTGAAGGCGTGTACCGTGTTGACATCTCGTGGACATTGTGAGATAGTGTTCATAATATTTTCAGTGTGATCAAATGAATAATGTTTGCCTTCATATTGTATTGCCATTATCATTTTATTAGAATATGATGCTAAACATTACTTATTGAATCACATTGTAAACATTTGAAACACTATCTAACAATACACATGAAATATTAACACAGTAGAAGCTTTCAAACACAGAATAGACATAAACTCCCCTTAACATTCAGGTTAGACAAACTTTCTTTAGATGATAAAGCTAAACATTACTTCTTCAATCGAGTTGTAAACATTTCGAACACTACCTAACAATATGCACGAAATAATAATAAGATCCAAGCCTTCAAACACAGGCCAAATATAAACTTAGACAAACAGCTTAGACAAACTTCTTCAATACTTAAACAATATTTCTTTGATCAAGTTGTAAACATTCTGAACACTTTCTAACCACATAACGAAGATGCCAACGCGATAAAAGCTTTTAATCTCTTCAGTACTGAGACACACTTTTACCATTAGTTTGTGGTGTGATTAGACCATGTTATTGACGTTAGGAAGGGTCTATGGAGGTCAGAAGATTAATAGCCACAGTCTTCACTATTTCATTCCCTACGTAAGTCAATAAACCGTACGATTAGACCATTTTATTGACATTAGGAAGGGTCTATGGAGGTCAGAAGATTAATGGCCACAGTCTTCACTATTTCATTCCCCACGTAAGTTTGTGAAGCTGTACAAAATCACCAAATAGTCACCAGAATGTATATGAAAAAGGTGTCCTGGTACTGAAATGGTTGAATGCAAGGTTAGATGTAAGCTTAACATAAAGTAAAGCTTATACACAAACTTGCCATAAAGAAAGAAGCTAAACAGTACTTCTTTGACCGCGTTGTGAACATTTGGAACACTCTGTAATAATGTATACGGGATGTTAACACCACACACACACACACACACACACACACACACACACACACACACACACACACACACACACACACACATATCTATCTATTCATCCATTTTGTAGTGTAGTTGAAAGAATAGCGTGTCTCTCTCTCTCTCTCTCTCTCTCTCTCTCTCTCTCTCTCTCTCTCTCTCTCTCTCTCTCTCTCTCTCTCTCTCTATATATATATATATATATATATATATATATATATATATATATCTCTATATTTATTTATTTATTTATTTATTTAAGTGTTGGTTATATATGAAAAGTGTGTTTAAATTTCTCCTCCTCCTCCTCCTCCTCCTCCTCCTCCTCCTCCTCCTCCTCCTCCTCCTCCTCCTCTTCTTCTTCTTCTTCTTCTTCTTCTTCTTCTTCTTCCTTCTGATGTTTGTTCAGTTTATTGTATTCCTTTGTATTCTTCCTCTTCCTCCTCCTCCTCCTTCTCCTCCTCCTCCTCCTCCTCCTCCTCCTCCTCCTCCTCCTCCTCCTCCTCCTCCTCCTCCTCCTCCTCCTACTTCACTCCTTCACGGTCAAGGACGCTTTCCTTCACCTCTTCCTTCCTCCTCCTCCTCCTCCTCCTCCTCCTCCTCCTCCTCCTCCTCCTCCTCCTCCTTTCCTAATCCATTCCTTCCATCGTTAACTCATCTCTCTCTCTCTCTCTCTCTCTCTCTCTCTCTCTCTCTCTCTCTCTCTCTCTCTCTCTCTCTCTCTCTCTCCCCTG
>NC_059280.1:4413707-4416207 GCF_017591435.1 Portunus trituberculatus
CAGGTTGTCTATGTCTTTGCTCTAGTGGGGTGACCAGAACTGGACACAGCACTCAAGGTGAGGTCGGACGAGTGCATTAAACACTGTGAGAATGACTCCTTCTCATTGGAATTGAAAAGTCCTTCCGATAAAGCCCACCAGTTTGTTTGGTGTTTTCACTCCTTCCACCAGTGTGTGCTGGACTTGAGGTCTGAGGTAACTATAAAGCACAAGTCTTTTCCTGATCAGCCTTGAGCCGCTGGGACCCGTTCATTGAGTGATCAGTATGGCCATTATTGCCACCAAGGTGCAACACTTCACATGGATCTACATTGAGGCTCATCTGCCACTTGTCTGACCAAGTGGCTCAGCGGTCCACACCACATTGTACTTTTCTTTTCTCCTCCGACGTGACTACTTTGTTCATTACATTGGCATCATCAGCAAACTTAGACACTTTACAGGTGAGGCCCTCATCGCTATCATTAACGCCAATAAGGAAAAGAACAGGGCCCAGCACGGATCCCTGTGGTACACCGCTTACAACTTCTCGCCAGTTTGAACATTTCCCATTGAAAACAACACACAGCCAGCCAGTCCTCGGGCCATTGCAGGAGTCTTCCATCCTTACCACGTGACTTCAATCTACCGAGTAGCCGCTGAGGGCAACTTGGTCACGGGCTTACTGCAAATCGTGATGCACTATATATACACCTACTGCCTGTGTCTCGCCCTGCATGGTGGAAGAGGAGGAGGAGGAGGAGGAGGAGGAGGAGGAGGAGGAGGAGGAGGAGGAGGAGGAGGAGGAGGAGGAGGAGGAGGAGGAGGAGGAGGAGGAGGAGGAATAGGAGGAGGAGGAGAGAAAGGAAGAAATGATTAAAGATAAGAGAGAGAGAGAGAGAGAGAGAGAGAGAGAGAGAGAGAGAGAGAGAGAAAGGTCTTTAGCTTTGTACTCTTAATTTTCTTCTTTTTTCTCTTTCTTTATCTCCTCCTCCTCCTCCTCCTCCTCCTCCTCCTCCTCCTCCTCCTCCTCCTCCTCCTCCATATTTCCTTCTTCCTCCCTAAAATTAAGATATAAAGTTTAAATTAATAACTCTCTTTCTCTCTCTCTCTCTCTCTCTCTCTCTCTCTCTTGCTTACGTCCATATAGTTTCTTCCCTCCTGCTCTTCCTCCTTCTTCACTTCCTTTTCCTCCTTCTCCTCCTCCTCCTTCTCATTTTTGTAAATTAATGCAATAACTTTCCTCTTCTTCCTCTTCTTCTTCTTCTTCTTCTTCTTCACTTTTTTTTTCTTCTTCTTCTTCTTCTTCTTCTTCTTTTTTTTGCTGCTACTACTACTATTACTACTACTACTACTACTACTACTACTAGTCTTATTACCACCACCACCACCATCACTACTACCACCACCACCACCACTACTACCACCACCACCACTACTACCACCACTACTACTACTACTACTACTACTACTACTACTACTACTACTACTACTACTACTACTACTGCTACTACAATTAATCACTACGGCATATTTCCACAGTAGTAGTAGTAATAGTAGTAGTAGTAGTAACAGTAGAAGCAGTAGTAGTAGTAGTAGTAGTAGTAGTAGTAGTAGTAGTAGTAGTAGTAGATTAAAAGTAATGGCATGCAATCAACTCTCGTTTTCTTTAATCATGCAGCAGAAAATGGAGAACTATTTTAATCGTGTCCGTGTGTGTGTGTGTGTGTGTGTGTGTGTGTGTGTGTGTGTGTGTGTGTACAAGTTCAAACATTTTATTCACATTTAAACAGAACATATTAAACATTATTCATTACCAAGGTCAGCATTCTCTCTCTCCACGACTGTTTACAAGGCCACAGAGATGACTAGCGGGGTTGCCAACAGTGCTTCTCCTGTTAATCATGTAGAAATGGTGTTAATCTGTCACTAGAACCTTAAAAACACCCTTAAAACTCGCGTGTCATTTTAGCCTGTTAATAATGCAGAAATGGTGTTAATCTGTCACTAGAACCTTAAAACACCCTTAAAAACCCGCGTCACTTCAACTAGAGCCTTTTAAAGAGTGTTTCTCCTGTTAATAATGCAGAAATGGTGTTAATCTGTCACTAGAACCTTAGAAACACCCTTAAAAACCCGCGTGTCACTTCAACTAGAGCCTTTTCAAGAGTGTTTCTCATGTTAATAATGCAGAAATGGTGTTAATCTGTCACTAGCACCATAGAAACACCCTTTAAAACCCGCGTGTCACTTCAACTAGAGCCTTTTAAAGAGTGTTATTCCTTTCAACTAGAACCTTAAAACCCTTGTGTTATTCATGTTAATAATGCAGAAATGGTGTTAATCTGTCTCTAGAACCGCAAAACACGCTTAAAACCTCGTGTCACTTCAACTAGAGCCTTTCAAAAGAGTGTTTCTCCTGTTAATAATGTAGAAATGGTGTTAATCTGTCACTAGAACCGCAAAACACCCTTAAAACCCGCGTGTCACTTCAACTAGAGCCTTTTAAAGAGTGTTATTC
>NC_059280.1:4421207-4426207 GCF_017591435.1 Portunus trituberculatus
TCAAGGTTTAGGTTTGTATTCAGAAACACAGCTTTTATTTATTTATCTATTTTTTTAAGCCCTATAATGCTGTTCAGCTTCCACACATTACCAGTGCAGGCAGTTTTATTTATAGTGGTAGCCCTATTAAACCCCATATCACCATCAATTAAGCGTATCTTTGGTGTAAGGCCACAACACCTCTATGTAGAACCTGAGTATCACGGTGACATGTAGCTAACTTTGAACCACTCCATAAATGGCAAAGTTTCAAGGCGGCACGTGGTGGGACTCAACCAACGCATGGACGTGTGCCCGATCCCACCACCACCACCACCACCACCTTATCCAACAAGCCTTATTTTCACGACAGTTTCTCCTTTTAATTAACCAGAAATCTTGCTAATCTGTCACCAGGACCATACAAATACTGGGACACATTTCTACCGTGAGTTTTGGGTGTGACTAGATGGTTTCATTACGTTAGGAAAGATGGATGGAGGTCAAAAGATTAGTGGCCAGTCTTATCTATTTCAACCCCCACTTAAGTTTCTGAAGCTGTAGGAAACCACCAAATAATTACCAGAATGAATATGAAAACGCGCCGTGGTACTGAAGTGGGGGTTGAAATAGATAAGACTGGCCACTAATCTTTTGACCTCCATCCATCACACCCAAAACTCACGGTAGAAATGTGTCCCAGTATTTGTATGGTCCTGGTGACAGATTAGCAAGATTTCTGGTTAATTAAAAGGAGAAACTGTCTTGAAAATAAGGCTTGTTGGATAAGGTGGAGGTGGTGGTGGTGGTGGTGGGGCACACGTCCATGCGTTGGTTGAGTCCCACCACGTGCCGCCTTGAAACTTTGCCATTTATGGAGTGGTTCAAAGTTAGCTACATGTCACCGTGATACACTTAATTGGCTGGTGATGGGGTTTAATAGGGCTACCACTATAAAAATAAAATTCCCAGTACTCTTCAACTAGAGGTGTGGGCGAACTACGGCCCAACCCGCCACAGAAATCCATGCAGCTTGACAAATGTTAGTCAGTTTGAAAGAACAAGTTAATGAACAACGCCAAATAGTATTGTGAGCATTGCATTTTCTTCCCGCCAGTGTGCGCATGCGTGAGAGAGGCTTTTTTTTTTTTTTAGAAGCCTTTAATTGTGTATTCTAAATATTAATGATTTTATGTTAATATAGTACGCGGCCCTATAAGATTGCCTTTTTTTTTTTTTTTTTTTTTTTTTTAATGTGGCCCCAGCACTGAGAAGTTTGGCCACCCTTAAACTTGAGCCTTTTGGAAAGTTCAGGACTTCAGCTGTCTATTATACTTTCCTTGCCTCTTTTCCAGGTAGACAATTAATGGGGAATGTTTTGGCCATAAGGATGTGTTTTTTGGTGTTAGTGGTGTTTTTGTGGTGTTTTTGTTGTGTTTATATAGCCTGGAAACACCAAACACCACCATGCAACTGTTTTCCGAGGCCAGACAGAGCAGTGTTTTGGGTGTTAAGATTGTGTTTTGGTGTTATTTGGGGTGTTTGTGGTGTGTTTGTGGTGTTTTGTGGTGTTTTTGTAGCCTGGAAACACCAAACACCACCATGCAACTGTTTTCCGAGTGTGTTTGTGGTGTGTTTGTGGTGTGTTTGTGTTTGTGGTGTGTTTGTGGTGTGTTTGTGGTGTGTTTGTGGTGTATTTGTGGTGTGTTTGTGGTGTGTTTGTGGTGTGTTTGTGTTTGTGGTGTGTTTGTGGTGTGTTTGTGTGTGTTTGTGTTGTGGTGTGTGTGGTGTGTTTGTGGTGTGTGCCCAGGTGTGTGTGTGTGGTGTGTGTGTGTGTGTGTGTGTGTGTGTGTGTGTGTGTGTTGTGTTGTGTGTGTGTGTGTGTGTGTGTGTTGTGTTTGTGGTGTGCCCATGTGTGTTGTGTGGTGTGTGTTTGTGTGTAGTGTGTTTAGTGTGTTATGTGTGTGTTTGTGTATAGTGTGTTATAGTGTGTGTATGTGTGTGTGTGTGGTATTTGTGTGTGTTAGGTGTGTTTGTGTGTGTGTGTGTTTGTGTGTGTTTAGGTGTGTTTGTGTGTGTTTGTGTATTGTGTATGTGTATTTATGGTGTGTATATGTTATGTGTATATAGGTATGTTATTTATGTGTATGTGTTTATGTGTCTGTGTATGTATAATTATATTTATGTATGTAATATTGTGTGTGTGTTTGTGTGTATGTGGTGTGTTAGGTGTTGTATATGTGTGTGTATTTAATGTGTGTGTATTTATGGTGTGTTTATATGTGTTTGTGTATGTGTGGTGTGTATGTTTATGTTTGTGGTGTGGTGTGTGGTGTGTTTGTGTTTGTGGTGTGTTTGTGTGTGTGTGTGTGTGTTTGTGGTGGAAGCAGTGATGGTGAAGGAGCAAAGCGTCCAGAATATAGACCTTCAAACTTCAAAGCCAAAATGTTGTTATTCTACTTTTGCTAAGTTTGACAAAATAAAAAAAGATTAAAGATTTGCATTTATCGACAAAGAATAAAGACTTGGATTTCTAGATAAGGAAGCATAAAGTTTCGAATTCCTTTTGTAAGTTTCTTTGGTAAGTTTTGACGAGATAAAGATAAGAATGAAGATTTAGATTCAACGCTTTTTTTTTTCTTTTCATTTCCGGCGTCAGTATCGTTGTCAGTAGTGTGAGAATGTTGTGTTTATCAATCCAGCAGTCAGCAGTCAGCAGTCAGCAGTCAGCAGTCAGCAGTTAGCAGTTTTAGAGCGTGTAATTAATTGACACATGGATTAGTTGTTATTGTTAAGAAAATTGACTGCTACTACTACTACTACTACTACTACTACTACTACTACTACTACTACTGCTACTACTACTGCTTCTACTACTTACTACTACTTCTACTACTATTACTACTGCTACTGCTACTACTACTACTACTATTACTACAACTGCTATTACTACTACTACTACTACTGCTACTACTTCTTCTACTACTACTACTACTACTACTACTACTACTACTACTACTACTACTACTACTACTACTACTACTACTACTATCTTCTCTTCCTCCTCCTCCTCCTCTTCCTACTACTACTACTACTACTACTACTACTGTTCTTTCGTTATAGTATTGTGGAAATATTATTGATAGAGTAGTAGTAGTAGTAGTAGTAGTAGTAGTAGTAACACAGGTAGAAGAATAAGAAATAAAAAAAAGTTTACGATAAAATTAACATACAAAACTAAATCTCTCTCTCTCTCTCTCTCCTCTCCATAGACCGAGCGGGCGCCACCTCACAGTCCCCGTCTGGCAGCGAGGTGTCTCTCCACTCCCTTAAGTCGTCTGCCTCGAGTGTGTCTGCTAAATCTAATACATCCGGAGCCTCCAACGCTTCAAACGGCTCGGGAGACTCAAACACCTCCTGTAAGTCCGGTAAATCAAGCGTCTCTGTGGAAGGTAAGTCCGGATGTGGAGAAAATCGGCGTCTTCAGTCCGTTCCAAGGATTCAGAACGGTCGGAGCGGTCAGCAAGGTCGCCCAGTCAGCGGCAGGTGGCGGCGAGTGGTGGGCGGCGTGGTGCGAGAGCTGCGTCTACTGGTGCCTCTTCTGCTACGTCCAGGGCTGCCTCCAGGGGTGCCTCCAGTCCAGCTAGTGCCAGTGTGAGTGCCAAGGGAAGCCGCGTGCACTCCCCAACCACGCCTCCAGCTAGGATGAATCGTGCCTCCTCTGTTGCTTCCTCCTCGATAGCCTCGCTGGTCGCCACGCACAGACGCCGCAGTCACGATGCTACTGTCAACGGGTGAGGAGTGAGGATGTGCGCTTCTCGGGGCTCTACTGTCTGTCTTGCCCTTTCTTCTTCTTCTTCTTCTTTTTTTCTTCTTTCTTTTTTCTTCCTCTTCTTCTCTTTCTTCTTCTTCTTCTTCTCATCATTATCATCATCATCTTCTTCATCTTCTCTTTTCCTCTTTTCTTCTTCGCATCATCATCATCTTCTTCTTCATCTTCTTCCTTCTTCCTTCGCTAATGTCTTTCTGTCTTTGAGTGATGCGTGTGAAAGGCATTCCAATTAACCTCATCTATATAGACAATGATTATTTATTTATTTATTTATTTGATTTGATTGAGAAAGAAAAGATACCGTGTGTGTGTGTGTGTGTGTGTGTGTGTGTGTGTGTGTTTTCTCTCTCTCTCTCTCTCTCTCTCTCTCTCTCTCTCTCTCTCTCTCTCTCTCTCTCTCTCTCTCTCTCTCTCTCTCTCGTATTCAATCGATACAAAATTGAGAGAGAGAGAGAGAGAGATGAATTTTATTGCTTTCAGCGTCATCATCTCTCTCTCTCTCTCTCTCTCTCTCTCTCTCTCTCTCTCTCTCTCTCTCTCTCTCTCTCGTATATAAAATTATTCATTCGATACATAATTGAGAGAGAGAGAGAGAGAGAGAGAGAGAGAGAGAGAGAGAGAGAGAGAGAGAGTGCTTGTTGCTAAGGTCGGGCGGCGTTTACAAACATTTGATTTTGGCGCCAGTAGCTTTTACTCCCTTCACGATGTCCACGTGTAGGTCAAACCGTCTTACTTTGCGGGACTTTCTACTTTTAACGCTAAACTACCCACAATACACCGCATAAATAGGTAAAAATAAATAAAATAAACCTCTCAAAATTTAAAAATAGGGATAATAGGGAGAAATAAAGCAAACATCCCGAAATTAAGACGAGCCAAAGTACCAGACATTGATTTGTTTGGGATCAGGAAGCCGCTTGTAGTGAAAGTTTCCCCGATATTTTCACCTCCAGGTACGCCATTACTGTACTTTCACGGGAATTGAAGGGCCGTGTGTCTGTAGGAACCATTGGGGTGTATTTGTGGCGTAAAATGGCGCCGTGGAAGGTGCCATTGACGCCTTAAAGCTGAGATAAGAGGGGGCAGATTACGCGCCATGTTGCAAAATGTTATCTAATATTTTCACATTTTTCCATTTTTCTCTGGAATTTCTGGACGTTTGGTGTTGTTATTGTGCATGAAGGTTGTA